>NW_007726350.1:185995-186565 GCF_000696425.1 Galeopterus variegatus | reverse complement strand
GTTGAGGAGACAGGCCTGGATGGAAGATGGCATCTCTGCTCACCTGTAGATGTCTCGGGCCATTCCAAAGTCTCCAATCTTGGCCACTCTTCCAGGGCCTGGACAGGTCAAGAGGCAGTTCCTGGCAGCAATGTCCCTGGGAAGAAAAAAAAAAAGAGAAAATGCGTTTTCTAATTTTATCCCTGAGGAGATAAATGTAAGAATATCCATCCCTAGGATTTTCACCTTTGATGTGAAGTTCAAATGGTTCCCTCCCCTACCCGACATTTCCTTTGTAATATGACTTTTCTGTGTGAGAAACAGCAGTACCAATTCTAGGCCTCAGAACTAACAGGGAAGTGGAAAAGGCTTAGGGGAAATGATTGAAAATGTTTAATGGAACAATGATAATGAAAATAACTATATTATAAAGTAGAATTGATCAGCCTTTTGCTATGTGCTAAGCATTATTGTAAGTGCATCATATCTAATTCTCACAACCTTGTAAGATACAGGTGATTATTATTATCCTGATTTGTTAAAAAAAATTAAGCTAAAAGCAGATAATATAGGGACATAAGGAAGGCTATT
>NW_007726350.1:182686-185866 GCF_000696425.1 Galeopterus variegatus | reverse complement strand
AAAACAACCCATTATGGTTTTTACAGCCATGATTTTATCTAAAGCCTTTGCTAATCTCCATGGCTGAAGAATCACCTCTTTCAAGTTATACAGTTGTTTTTGTTGTTACACTCCAGATGGCCTATTTTCCTGTAGCATGCCTCTGAGGTATGATCAGAAACTTTCTAAAACTCATCAACTTCTCCTCTTTGGCTGCTTACTCATTCTTGACATGCATTTGGGAATGAAGGACGCAGCCAGAAGTTTGGTATGGGTCTCTAATAATATAGAAGTCCTGTGCAGAAAAAACAAGCAGTACTTAGGGGGTGCAGGTGGTATTTTCATATTTTCCACTGGTTTCAAGAAGGCTCTGATCCTTGGTTGAGAAAGTGCTTGGAGAATAAACAACTGGCTGTGAAGATAGTATTAAAAGAATAGGACCTGGATTGGGGATCATGGCTGAGGATACCAGAACAAGGGGCTGGGGTGGGAGATGGGTGTTGTTAATGCCACCAACCTGATCCAGAAGGTTTAAGGTACATTTTGAGGGGCAGTGGTGCATAAAATGCCTCAGTAAAACCAGAAAAGCAAACCATGTGTGACATCGAAAAGAAGAATAATAGTTGGATATGTAGCCATTAATTCTCAAGAGAAATAGAGCAAAGTAGACCAGGAACAATATTTATGGCTCCAGAAAGGTCTTTACGCTGATGAATATGGAATAGTTGTTTTAAAAAGTGATCTTGAGTTTAACGGCAAGAAAGAAAGAACACACCAAGAATTGGTAGAATGACACATGAGTCTCGAAATGGCAATAAATCACATCCAAAGAAAACAGGTCTAATGAGAAAAAATGGGAGCATGTGGACCTGGTGAGGAAGTTCCACTCTGAATTCAGAGGTGTACATGTACGGAAGCTGTAAGGACAGATACAAGCTGGAGGAAGAGAGAGAACTGGAGGCAGTTCTGCTGTGGGAATGTACCATAGACCTTTCAGCTCATTAGCAGACATAAAAGATGCTGTCTAATCCAAATTTCCGATTTACCCCAGAAGAAAAGCATTATCGTGATGGACAATTTTTGTCAGATGTTTCCTTTTGCCTAAAACGGATCCTCTGATACATTTTTGATTTGATCTTTGACAATTTAATTTCTTAAAAGAGATAAAAAGAGAAATAAATTACTATTCTGGGATCTAATTCTGACGTTCAATAACTATTTACAGATATGGAAGTGATAGGACTCCAGAGAGAATGCGATATCTGTAAACATAATAGAGCACTGGATAGAGTAAATTTTGAAGCGTCAGAGGGAAGATGGCTGTGATCCCTCAGCCTGAGACTCTGGATGCCATGGCGACTAATGTAGGGGAGGGGGAAACAGAAGTGACCTCAATGAAAGCGAAGGGAGACATCTGAAGTCACCAAGGTGACATGCAGGTTGCTCTAACATGAGTCCAGACTTAAAGGACATGGACAAAAGATGAAAAGATGGTTCTAACCAAGGACAACTTCCAAAAAGAGCACAATCTTGTCTCAACCGAACAACAATAAAGCTGAGCTGAGACTTAGGGAAAGTTCCGGTTACAAGAAAAAAGGCAAGAGCTGGACCGGCTGGCTCCTTGCAGCAGACAGTGCAGCTTTGGATGAGGACAATAAGGACGGGTCCTGACCTCTGTTTGGCTTCTGTTACTTTTGTCAAGCAAAATGACCTGAGAGTTGGAAGGGTTGGAATCAAGAGGAAGAAGTGAGGACTAACACGGTAAAGGACAGTACAAGGAGACGCTACTGTGGGACAGTTTGTTGCCTGATTTAGGAGTGACTTTGGGAACACGGTGCATGTACTTCCTGACCTCTAGTTTCCCCATTTTTATTAGGGTGAAAGCATAGCTTGGCATGTCCCTACCCACTTTCCTACTTCTAAACTCCTACAGCAGCTCCCATTTTCTACTTTTACGTACATATTCAAATTGTTCTGAACATGCCTTCAACTCTTTGAAGACATGGGTTAAGAAATGAGTGTGAGCTCACCAGGTTACTATTTACTAAATTAGAAGCAAATCATTAGGAAGAGCTTTGCAAAGAGCGGACAATCTATTTTACTTTTCAGATTTCAGAATCAAGCTGTCAGCTGAGAAAGTCATCAGCATCTACAAGGAGAGAGATGTGGTCTATGATGTTTATAGCGATGTGTGGACATGATGTCCCAGTCCACATGGCATTTAAACACAAGGATCAGATATAGTAGAAGAAATGAAGTATAGAAGTAAAGAAAATAATCATTATGCTTCATTTCAGAGTATTTTAGAAAAAAATAATTTATCCAACAAACCTTTATTTTGTCCCACTATATGAGAGGGATGTGAAGATGAGCAACAGGAATGTTGCCTTCAACTTACCCATCGTCAAATACGTGAAAATATGATCTCCTTCAATTTCCCCTTAAAGGAGCCCAATTTTCTAGATGGGGGAAACCTTAAAGTGATATAGGACTTGAAGGTGAAGATACAGGCAGGTGTCCCCACAGGGGGTCAGGAATAACTCATAGGTCTGAGCTCTGGCAGGGATATTTGATGATACCCATTTTACACATGGGCAAGTGAAGCCCTGCTAGAGTAAGTCACCATCTCGAAGACAAAGCTGAATCATACAAACAATTCTGGAGAAAGACCTATTATTCTACACTGAAGGGGGCAGGGATATTTGATGATACCCATTTTACACATGGGCAAGTGAAGCCCTGCTAGAGTAAGTTACCATCTCGAAGACAAAGCTGAATCATACAAACAATTCTGGAGAAAGACCTATTATTCTACACTGAAGGGGGAGACCTGGGCCCTTGAGACATGCAGGGAGGAGCAAGGTCACTTCGACTCACCTGTGGATGAAGTGGTTTTCCTCTAAATACTGACAGCCAAAGGCAATGTCCCGAGCCACGTGCAGAAGGTCCAGCATGCCCAAGGAGGAGGGCTGATTCTGTGGGGGACAGAATTGGTCCGCTGATGGTGAGAAGCTCTAGGGGGCAAAGGAAGATCTGAAATGCTGGCTTCAATGGCTCTCAAGGAGGCCGGACGCGGGCACGCTGCTCTGCCGGGGGTCTCGGCTCTAACTGCACATTAGAAATCACCTGGAGGCTTTAAAAAACACAGTGCCTGGGCCCCTGCCCAGACCAAGGAATCCATCTCTCTGGGTGGGCGCAGCA
>NW_007726350.1:155931-182527 GCF_000696425.1 Galeopterus variegatus | reverse complement strand
AAACACAGTGCCTGGGCCCCTGCCCAGACCAAGGAATCCATCTCTCTGGGTGGGCGCAGCATTTGTGCATGTGGAAGTTCCCCAGGTGGTTCTAACGGGCAGCCAGGCTGGGAATGCAGGATGGGGCGGATGTCCTTTCCACTTTAATTTATTCTGCACATTCTTCCTCCTCAATCTTCATAAACATTTGAATACCACAAATGTATAAAGAAGCCTGTGAGGAAACTAAGGGGAATAATGTTGCTTAAAAAATCTTCTATTTTAAGGTCTTAAAATGTTTTTTAAAATTAATTTTTTTAAAGGAAGATCCAGACCTACAGTGGATTTGAAAAGAAAAGCTTTTGGAAAATGCTTGGCAATTAAAAGTGACCTCAAGCTTTTCTGTGTGAGGTCTCTTTCAGGAAAATGGAGCTGTTACCCCACCTCTGGGNTAGGCAGTCAGGGGCCTGGGCTTCACCACACTCGTCCCTTACTGGCTGTGTGACCTGGGGCATCTGTGAAGGGGGCATGATACTCCCAGCCACATGGGGTTA
Source organism: Galeopterus variegatus (assembly GCF_000696425.1). NCBI lineage: Eukaryota > Metazoa > Chordata > Mammalia > Dermoptera > Cynocephalidae > Galeopterus > Galeopterus variegatus. Next base: position 181,994 of record NW_007726350.1, on the reverse strand, counting down.
TGAGGATCCACATGAAGAGGCACAGAGTCAGTGCTCCGTGAGGGCTCCCCACGGATTGATGGGGCACATACAGCATGGGAGGGACATGGGGGTCTCAGGAAAGGTTACAGTGTTTGGCTTCTCCAGAGGCTTGTTAGGGCTGGAAGTACTGGGCATTGTAAGAGAGACAACCCCATCTCCTGGGAAAAAGAAAAGCAATGTATTTTTGAGGGAAATATTCACCCATTTTGCTATAGTACTAGAAATACCTTTTCTCTCTTCAGGAACATGCTTTCTCTCCCTACCAAAGGACGACCTGGTTCTAGCTGTGGTAGAGCCTGGAGGAAGATTCTCTTCCCTCCAGTCCCTTTGTGTCTTAGCCCCCATCACTCAGGATGCGAGGACCACTGATGTCTCAGATGCCCCATGAGCCTTGGGTGTGCAGTGACTAAATCTGGCCAGGCATGAACTCACGGGCCAGACTTATCAGGGCTCCTTGTCCTTAGCTGCTCAGAGCAAGTGAACTGCTCCACTAACCAGCCCACACCACACAGAAGCAGATAGTCGGCAACCTGTGGTGTGTGTGTCTGGGGTGTGTGTGTTGTGCATATGTATTTTGTGTTGTATGTTGTGTGTGTGTGGTGCGTGTATTGTGTGTCTGATGTGTATGTAGGTAGTGTACATGTTGTATGTATGTATTGTGTTGCATGTGTATGATATGTGTGGGGTGTGTGTGTAGGAAGTGTACGTGTTGTATGTGTTGTGTGTTACATGTGTATGGTGTGTGGTATGTGTGTGGAATGTATGTGTCTATGTGTTGTATATGTGTGTGATGTGTGTGTGGTATATGTGTGATGTGTGTGTGTATGAGTGGTGGTGTGTGTGTTTGTGTGTGATAGTGTATGGGTGTATGGTGTGTATGTTTGTGTGTATGGGTATGTGTGGTATGTATTGTGGGTGTGGGCATGTGCGTGGTGTGTGTGGGGGGGTTGTGTGTGTGTGTGGGTGTGTATGGGTATGTGTGATGTGTATATTTGTGTGTGGGGGTATGTGTGGGCATGTGTGTGGTGGTGTGTGGGTGTGTGTAGGTGTATGTGGTGTGTGTGATGTGTGTGTATGTGTGTGGTGGTGCATGTGGGTGTTTGTGGATTTATATGGTGTGTGTGATGTGTGTGTTTGTGTGTGGGGTGTGTGTCGGAATGTGTGTGGTGGTGTGAGTATGTGGTGTGTGTGTGTGTGATGTGTGTGTATGTGTGTGTGTGGGTGTATGTGGTGTGTGTGTGTGTGTGTGTGTGGTGGTGCATGTGGGTGTGGGCATGTGTGTGGGGTGTATGTTTGTGTGTGTGTATGGGTATGTGTGGTGTGAATGTTTGTGCATGTGGGAGAGGGCATGTGTGTTTGTGTGTGGGGTGTGTGTGGGTGTGTGTGGGTGTATGTGGTTTGTGTCTGATGTGTGTGTATGTGTGTGGTGGTGCATGAGGGTGTGTGTGTGTGTGTGTGTGTGGGAGGAGGTGGGCTAGGGGAGCTGTGGACGTGTGGCAAGACCAGTACTTAAGCGAGCAGTGCAGAGCAGAGCCAGCCAGTGTGCTGGACGCCGTGTGCATTTCTCCTGGGGCAAAGAAGGAGCTGGAGTCAGGATTTTATTCCCGATCTGCCACTACAGCATGGCACCTCCTCCAGTGTCCAGGCATTCTTCTCACACTCATGGGTATGGACCTGTGCTATGGGTGCTCAGGGAGGGTCACATCCAGTATTTCCCAAAGTGGGTTGTGGGATGGAATAGGANCCTCAAGCTTTTCTGTGTGAGGTCTCTTTCAGGAAAATGGAGCTGTTACCCCACCTCTGGGGCACATCCTGTCTTGGCTTCTTGGACAGCCTTGGTGAGTGTGGTGAAGTCTTTTCCAAAGGCAACATCCCATCTTGCTCTCTCCTCTAATTGCCAAATCCCTGAATTGTGCAGCAGATATTTATCATGCAGTGTCATAGTCATTTTGTTGTTCCATGTTTACTTTACCATGTCCCCAGGTAAACTCTGTGGTCCCCGAGACAGGGGCTTCATCTTACCCTTCCACAGTATTCAGTGCAATACTGGGCACACTCTGGGTGTTCAGTTAGTACTGGCTGGCTGGTTGGTTGATTATAGCTCTGGACTAGGATTTATCTACAGGGGTATGTTTCAAATACCTATGCAAAAAATCACAGGTGGGCAGTCAAGTCAACCCCCCTCAGGACTGTGTTTGATCCCTGAGAAAGGAGATGCTGGAGACTCTTCATCACCTAGGTGAACTCCCTCCAGGAAATTCGTGCCTGAAACTCACCTGCTTCACTCTTCTTTCTAAGAAACTCAGAGCCCTTTTGCCCTTGTCCACGTTGGATATAGAATGTCATTTTTTATTGATCGAACTGAGATACACTATCCTGAATATCTAGGCATCTAATAGAGATCTTCAAAATACATCAAACGAAAATTTACAAAACTGAAAGAAAAAGCAATGTATCTAAAATCACAATTGGAAATTTAAAAACCCTTCACTCAGCAATCAATAGAACAATCACTATCTAGAAAATCAGTAAGGTTATAGAATATTTGAACAATATTAATCTTCTTTCTAAGAAACTCAGAGCCCTTTTGCCCTTGTCCACGTTGCATCCCCAAGGGTCACCCAAGGACTGGGCTCTTTAGTTCTAAGGTGGCCCCAGGGAAGTCACCTGACCAGGTGGCAGCAATATAATCGAGGTCTGGAAGCAGGCTCAGCCTGCAGGGGGTTTTGTCCACCACGGATTAGGGCTTCCCTGGGACTCCTTGGAGCAGTCGCATGGGGGTGGAGGAGGCAGAACAAGTTCTGCTTCTCTGGGCCATGCTTCATTTCTGGGGAAACAACTCAGGGAGGGCGGCATCCCCTGCCAGTGCCTTACATTCAGCGGGCCAAGTGCATGTGCGTGGTCTCCTCCCATGCAACGTGCTGTGTGATAGGTAAGGAAGAGGTAATCTCCATATTAGTGATGAGGAGGCTGAGGGCTCAGACAGGTTAAGCGACTCACTCCAGGTCACGCAGCTAATAAGGGTTGGGGAAGGCAGGATTCCAGGAGTTACAGTTGAGCTGCTTAGGAGAGAGTGCCAGAGAAGGGTGGACTCTATATGAGCACAGCTGCGGCACACAGACAAGTAGGCAGTCAGGGGCCTGGGCTTCACCACACTCGTCCCTTACTGGCTGTGTGACCTGGGGCGTCTGTGAAGGGGGCATGATACTCCCAGCAACATGGGGTTACGAGGATCCACATGAAGAGGCACAGAGTCAGTGCTCCATGAGGGCTCCCCACGGATTGATGGGGCACATACAGCATGAGAGGGACATGGGGGTCTCAGGAAAGGTTACAGTGTTTGGCTTTCCAGAGGCCTTGTTAGGGCTACAAGTACTGGGCATTGTAAGAGAGACAACCCCATCTCCTGGGAAAAAGAAAAGCAATGTATTTTTGAGGGAAATATTCACCCATTTTGCTATAGTACTAGAAATACCTTTTCTCTCTTCAGGAACATGCTTTCTCTCCCTACCAAAGGACGACCTGGTTCTAGCTGCGGTAGAGCCTTGAGGAAGATTCTCTTCCCTCCAGTCCCTTTGTGTCTTAGCCCCCATCACTCAGGATGCGAGGACCACTGATGTCTCAGATGCCTCGTGAGCCTTGGGTGTGCAGTGACTAAATCTGGCCAGGCATGAACTCACGGGCCAGACTTATCAGGGCTCCTTGTCCTTAGCTGCTCAGAGCAAGTGAACTGCTCCACTAACCAGCCCACACAGAAGCAGATAGTCGGCAACCTGTGGTGTGTGTGTCTGGGGTGTGTGTGTTGTGCATATGTATTTTGTGTTGTATGTTGTGTGTGTGTGGCGTGTGTATTGTGTGTTGTGTGTAGGATGTGTATGTAGGTAGTGTACATGTTGTATGTATGTATTGTGTTGCATGTGTATGATAAGTGTGGGGTGTGTGTGTAGGAAGTGTACGTGTTGTATGTGTTGTGTGTTACATGTGTATGGTGTGTGGTATGTGTGTGGAATGTATGTGTGGTGTGTCTATGTGTGTGATGTGTGTGTGGTATATGTGTGATGTGTGTGTGTATGAGTGTGGTGGTGTGTGTGTATGTGTGTGTGATAGTGTATGGGTGTGTGTGTATGGGTATGTGTGATGTGAATGTTTGTGTGTGTGGGTGAGGGCATGTGTGTGGTGTGTGTGTGTGTATGTGGGCATGTGTGTTTGTGTGTGGGGTGTGTGTGGTGGTGTGTGGGTGTGTGCGGGTGTGTGTGGGTGTATGTGGTTTGTGTCTGATGTGTGTGTATGTGTGTGGTGGTGCATGTGTGTGTGGGAGGAGGTGGGCTAGGGGAGCTGTGGACGTGTGGCAAGACCAGTACTTAAGCGAGCAGTGCAGAGCATAACCAGCCAGTGTGCTGGACGCCGTGTGCATTTCTCCTGGGGCAAAGAAGGAGCTGGAGTCAGGATTTTATTCCCGATCTGCCACTACAGCATGGCACCTCCTCCAGCATCCAGGCATTCTTCTCACACTCATGGGTATGGACCTGTGCTATGGGTGCTCAGGGAGGGTCACATCCAGTATTTCCCAAAGTGGGTTGTGGGATGGAATAGGAAGATCCAACAGGTGTGGGAACCCTGGGTTAAACATGTCTCTCTAGGACCTCTATTCCCCATAGCACGGGTGCCCAGAACCTCGCTGAAGTGTGTTGAGGATCTGTGAGAGGAGAGAGCGGCCTGGCTCTGAACGTGGCCCGGGCTCCTGCACTGACCCTCCTGAGCATGAGAGGCGCTGAGAGATGGAAGGAGCTGTCTTTCCTTGCTGGTGCTTTGTTCTTTGGAACAGTATTTTAATCATCTTTCATTATCAAAGAGGAGAGACACCTTTTCCTGCAAGAGAGAGAAGATCCCTGCACCCCACTCCTACCCACTCCCACCCCTAAAGTCCTTGGACTTGCCAAGTGGTGGGTTCCCAGACTCCCTTTACAAGGAGTTCTCTCTCCTTCGCGTGTACAATGCTTTCTTTCCTTAAGCCTCAAGAATGTCCAGTGGGAAAACTAGGACTGTGCCTCTTCCTAGTGGGTGATGCTATGTGTCCCCCTTTCATCATCTGCCAGCAGTGCTGCTGGGAATCTCAGGGCACAAGGGCTGAAGGCTCTGCCCTGCTGGGTGGTGGTGGGCAAGCTAGTGAAGCTGATGGCCGGACCCTGGCACAGATGCCTGGATGCCTGGCAGTGTGGGCTGTCATGGATCCAACCTCACCTGGGCGATCCACAGCTTCCCAGAGAGAACCATTTGAGTAAACAGCTCAGTAGAGTGGAGAGAGCACTGAACCAGGAGTCACAGTCCTGAGTTCTAGTCCCAGCTCTTCCACTTCCTGTGTGGCCTTGGCAAGTCACATCACCTCTCTGGGCCACAGTTTTCTTGTCCGGAAAATGGGGTGAGATCTGCATTGCCTACTTCTCAGGGTGGTGTTGAGACTGTGAAAGCTAGGAGGAGGGGTGATAATAATGCTGATGAGGGTTATTACGTGATGGCGTTAGCCCCTGCCCCCAGCCCTCCTGGCAGGTGTACTCAGGTGCACACACACTCATCTTTTCAAGGGGTAAGATGGATTCTTAGATTCTAATCTGAGATGGGCCACCCGTGGACTTGTAGAAACAGCATGCAGGTTCCTTAGGCGAAGGTATGTTAAATTGAGCCTGACTGAAGGTGGAGATTGAATCAGCCATGACCTGTCAGTTTCTGCCACCACCTTGAGCCCCTGTGAGCAGTGTGATTGGTTCTGGCCTTTCTGTAGCAGGTGGCTGTCAGTCTTTCTCTGCTTTCCTGGGGGCGGAGAGGGTAGTCACTGCTCTTATTGTGCAAGTCTTCGTTTTGGCCCCCGCAGTCAAGTGGTGCCTCAAGGAAGCCTAGATCCTAACCTGGGTATCTGCTCTGCTCCAATTCCTACTGGCCAGGGCCCGCTGAACACCCTACAGAGACAGGCGTGGGCAGCTGGACTCGGGTCTGCCCAGGGTGCTGTGTTTGATCAGAACCACTTCTCGTAGTCCACTACTTGGATCTCACCTGCACAGATACTGAGGTCAAAGCAGGGTGGCCTGCCCTAAGCCATGGCTGTCTAATGGCTAAGCAGGGGCTGGAGCTTGGGATTCCAGGGTCCACCCTAGGTTCGCACTTCCCACACTCTATCCCCTAACTATGCATGGATGTAGCACCTTCGTAAATATCTCAGCACTTCATTTTTGCAGTGAAACCACCAGGTTGGGATGTCCAGGTGTTATCATCCCTATGTGAGAGATGGGGACAGCGGGCTTGGAATGAGTGGATGTTGGGTGACTTGCCCAGGTCAGTCGGTTGAGTTAGCAACGTGGCTGGCAGGATTGTCCCCTCTGTGCTTGTCTTGAGTCTGGTTTCCCAGAGTCAGGCTGTAAAAGTGGCTTCAGCGATGGAATCCATTCAGCCTTGCACAAGCTCCTCAGGCCTGGGGCCATCATCCGCATTCTGTCCACTTTCTCCCAGCCAGTGCCTTACATCCAAGCCCGAGAACGGACTCCCTTGGTCCTGCCGGGTATGTACCCACTTTTGCTCCTTCCGTCCCCTGCCCCTTCCCTGGCACACCCACGGGAGCAAAGACTGTTGTCACTCACCGGGCGAGGGCGGGTCTCCCGCAGGAAGGACTTGAGGTCTCCTCCCGCCATGAGCTCCAGCAGGATGTATCGGGGCAGGGCCTGCAGACTCACCCCGATACAGCGCACGATGTTCTGGTGGTGGAACTTGCTGCAGAGCAGAGGGGTGTAACCTAATTAACTGAGCTGAATCTGGGAAGATCTTAAGTGGGAGAAGCAGGACACAAAGTCAAGGTTTCAGCAGCCACACTATATAAATAGGAGTTCACTTTGCAAGAGAGTGTTTGGTTAGAGGTGGGAGGACCTTGCACAGGCACTTGGGAGAGAAAGTGTGTGTGTGTACGGGGGACACAGTAAAGTGTCTTTCTCAGATATTGGGGCATGGACTGGTTGCTGGAATTTGTGGCTGAGTTCTCCCAGGAAGGTCTCAGGCAGAAGTTGAAGACCTGCCAGTGACAGCATGTGAAAGAGGGCCAAGAAAAGGGGATGGCCTCACTGGTCCATGCTGTCTCCTGTGGATTCTTCATGGGAAGAGACTGGGTCAGAGCAAGAGGCCCTGAGATGCTGGTTTTCTAGTTAACATGACCCTATTAGGATACACAGGGCAGTGAAGACGGGGAGCTTCATGTGGGCACACACATGCGCACACACACACAGGTACACGTGCAGAGGTGAAAGACGGGGTGGCTGTACACCAACACATAATGGTTAGTCATCACCAAGTAGTGAGACTGAATGATTTGAGTCACCTTCCACATAATCTCATACTTGCCAGGTTTTATTCAATAATCATGAATTACATGTATAAACAAAATAAATGCTAATTTTAAAGCAAGGTATAGACCCTGCTGTGTGTCCTCCTGTGGCTTTACACCCCCAAAATGCACTGATCACATTGCCCTGGCCTCATTCCTCCTGCCGCTTCCACCAAGGGGCCTCCCCCACCTGCCGCAAGCTTCCCAGTGTAATCGGGGGCCACGATCTTGAGGATCAAACAGCTGCCTCCTTCCGAAGGGCCTCTGCTGTCAGAGCAGAGGCTCTAGGAGCCTCAGCCACTGGGGTTCCAGCTTAAATTGAGACCCCAGAGCTACAGATTAATGGGTGCAGGAGGGCTGAGACTCAGCCTGCCGATGTGGACCCAGGGTGGGGCGGCCTTCCCTCGTGTGAGGGGCGCGTCTCCTTTACACTAGATCTGTGAGCTGGGATTGGCAAAGGGTCCCGGGGAAGTAACTTGGAGGGAGATTATATCACCTGCTGTCCAAAATGAGCATGCCCTGTTTTTGTAGATCAAGTGAGGGAACAAGAGCCAGCAGATGACAGCAGGGGCATTGGCAGCAGGCGGAGTGACAACAGCTGGATTATTAGGCCACCCAGGTTTTCTTATGAGACAGTCATCAGGGGTTGTTCCGTTCTGATCAGATGTGTCAAGAATGCCTGTGGGCCTTCTGTTGGGGAGGAGGGGACATGCTGGGGACACCACCATTTCCCTTAGAGACTACTCTCTTTTAGAAATGTCTCCATGTTCTTCATGGGGGCGGGGAGGTGGGCTAGGGCCATCTCTCTGTGGCTTTACCTGATGATCAGGGCCTCCATGAGGAAATCCAGCTCGTCCTGTTCTGAGCACACCTCAGGCAGTGTCTGGGCACAGAAGGGGAGGGTGGGGAGGAGGAGGAGCCATGAGCCCAGAGCTGCAGCCCTAGAGACCGCGGGCCTGGGCAGGCTCCAGGAGGCGCACCTCTTACCTTTACAGCCACTTGCAAGGGGCTTGGGTCGCTGGGCATTCCAGACACCTGGCCTTCATACACCTCCCCAAATGCACCATGGCCCAGACCCCTGTGCAAAGGAGAAGACAAGATGAGGCAGAAAGGCGGGCCCCAGGGAAGAGGCAGCTGGGGTCATGCTTCGTGGATGCACACAACAGGCAAGGGGTGGCGTACACGCTTAGCAGTAATACCCTTGACCTGGCTTTGCTGTACAATCCCGGGCCTCCATCTCTTTATCTGAAAACTGGTAGGAAAGGTTCCAACCAGGGATTCATGGCAATGGCCAGACATTTATTCATTCAGTGAGTAGTTACTGAGTCTCTGATATTTGCCAAGGACAGAGAGGTGCATAAGACATGGTCCTTGCCTGGGGGAGGCTTGCTCTCCTTGGGGAGGGACAGATCATTAGCAGATACATGCTGTGGAGTGTTGTCAGTGAGTGACAGACAGGTGCTCTGTATGCTCAGAGGGGGGGGAAGTTGCCCCACCTGGAACAGGGAGCAGCCAGGAAGGCTTGGGGAGGGGGCACTTGAATGGATTTTGAGGAGGACCCTGGTTCGTTCCACTGAATCCTTCTCTCTTTGTATAAACTCAGTGGATATACAGGGTATCAAAATAAACAAACCCTTTACGTGGCCCTGAACTTTCAGCCTGTCCCCTTGGTAGGGCTGGAGGTGCCCCTAGGGATGGCTTGCTGGCCTCTGTGGCAAGAGCAGTCCCTGGTGCTGTTAGGACATCCACCCCCTAGACCGCAGCAGGGCACTCACCGAATGAGGGTGATGTTTTTCCGTGGCACCTCCTTCAGGTCACTGATGGACGAAGTCTTGCCGGCAAAGCAGTAGTTTGGGTTGTAGTCGGTCATGATGGTCGAGGTGCGGAGCTTGCTCAGCTTGTACTCAGGGCTCTGCAGCTCCATCTGCATGGCTTGCAGCTCCTGGTGCTTCCGGCGGTACACTGCAGACAGATGGGGGTCAGCCACAGTGGGGTCTGGGCCCGGCGGCCTGGCCCTTCACCCCAGCACAGGCCACTTCCTCCAGGAAGCCTCCCTGGGTCTCCACCACCTCCCCTGAGCTCTAAACCTTTCCATCACTCTTAGTAATACTAACAAAATGATTACAGATGTGAAAGTGTACCTCTAATGAAAACGTTACTGAAAGTAAGTGTGAGGCTTAAAATTGCATAAATGGGAAAGATTTGATTGTATCATACAGGAGCACAGTCATGTTAGTCTGAGTCCTCTGAGAAGCAGACAAGAGTAGGATTAGACATGCCAAGATTTTATTTGGGGAAATGCTTAGGAGAGAAAATGGAGAGAGAGCCAGGGAAGGCTGGGAGAACCAGCAGACCTTGTTGCAAGTCTGACCCCACTTGAAGGAGAGAGGAAGGAAGGCTGGGTGGAAGCACCCTAGAGGGCACGTGATCTGAGGAAGCTTGGGCAGGGCTCTGGGGGACTTCTGGAGTCAAAGTGGGCCATCAGAGGAGTCTCCCAGGAATTGGCCTGCTTTGATATTTCTGCTGTGCTCCAGTCCTTGGATGGGGCAGCCCTGGTGCAAACACAGCAATGGATTTGAGGGTGCAGCTGGGGTCTTGGTCGACTGTGCTTCCTATAGTTGAAGTGCCAAGCCACATAGTTGGAAAACCAGCCACACAGTGAAAAGATCCCTAAACTGGTGTCTGAGGACTTGTGCTCTAATTCCACCTCTATTACTTACAAGCCGAGGGCCATTGACCAGGTCACATGACCCCTTTGGTCTTCGGTTCACTTCTCTGTAAGCAAGGATGGTAACTCCTGCCCTGTTTCCCTAAGCCCCCCACTCCTCACCTCCCGGGGATGTCATAATGAAATGAATCCACCACCCTAAAATGGTTTTGAAAAATTCTAAAGAGCTCTCCTAATGTGAGTGATCATTGTTACCATCACTACTACATGTGAGGATGTTCTGTAAGGCAAACTGCATGGGAGGCAGAATGGAACTGCGATTCAGAGGGTGGATTCTGTGTGTAAAGCCCACTGCCCACCCCGCCCCACAACTGCTTACAGCCAGGGCAGATTAACCGCTATGAAACGTCCTCTGTGATCTGTCCTCTATGAAACATACCAGTCATAGAGTTACTTGAGGACTTGATGAACCGAAATGTGCATATCACCAGGCACGTAGTAAGTGTGCCACAAGTGTTAGCCCTTTGAAGGGTGACATCACATGGGGACACAACACCTGCTGCCATCTCCCTGTTCACCCCCAGATCTCCTTGTCTCCAATGGCGCTGGCCTACCAGTGCTGCCAGGAGCCTCTCCCTCTGCCTGTCTCCACGTCCCTGCCCATCTGTCATGGGCATCTTCCTGCCAGCAGTAAGGCCTAGCTGGACCATGCTGAACCCTCCATGACCTGCAGATCAGCTCACCTTGGCTCACAGGCTGAACAGAAACACACTCAGAAGCCAACTTTCCATTCTCTCTGCTTGGAGTGGGAGGGTCTGGGGAAGAGGCTTGAGGGTTACACAGGGAGTGAGCCAGAGGAGGACTGTGCCCACTAACGCACATGAGAGCTGAAAGTGAAGACCGGGGGCAGGGGTAAGCTTTAGCCATCGTGCCGGCCACTGAAGAGTGCCCTCCTACCCCCTTGAGCAGCCAGGAGGTCACATATGGGGTTGAAGTTCAGAATCAGAGGCTCCTCTGGGGACTGCAGCTGCTCTGGTGGATGGGGGCTGGGAGCTTCTGTTTTGGCTTGGCCTGGGCTGCCTTCTTCACCACCGCACCCAACTGCAGGGACTAGTAGGACAGAGTGACACCTTGGCATCCGTGGCACAGCCTGAGACACTATTTGGTTCTGCTAGATTTGCCTTCCTGACCCTTTGGAAGTCCCAGGGCTCTGGCACACTCACCAATCATGATGCCAGAGAAAGCCAGGACGAGGGCAGCCACCAGGGCAGAAGTGACAACGGAGAGGATCAGCGAGAGTGGCAGGTGGGGCTCCGGAGTGGGAGACACTGGAAGACAGGTCGCAGTGGGGCACTCACAACCACGTTGATTCTCCTCTGAGCTGGTCCCAAGTCACAATACCCTCCCTAGCCGGGACAAAAGCCGCCTTCTCCTTCCCCTCCCTGGAGACCTCGTCACCCCTTCCTTTCCAGGGGAACATGGCATGAAGCAGACCTATTCCGGTTTTATAGGCTTTTGACAGTAGCTTTGGGGGAGAGGGAAAATTTCACAGGAATGTGTATCAAATTCTGGATATTGGTCCAGAACATCAACCACACAACTATAGGGTGATGATGGATACAGAGGAGATTTGGGGGCCTTAGGTGACTCCACACTCAGTGTGTAGAGAGTGTCCATCAGAAACACCTTCTGAGGCTGAATGACCTCCCTGTCGCCCCAGGCACTGGGCCCAGAGCACATGGGGAAGGTACGCTGTGCCCTCTGCTGGCCAGACCACACTGAGGCATCACACTGGGACCCGACACAACATTTCAAAAGGGTCATTGACAACGGGAACACAGACAGAAGAAGGACGCTAGGGTGGGGAAGGAGATACAAAACCATGTCTTGTATGAACCTATCGAAACAAACTGGGGATATTTAATCTGGAGAAGACTTAATGGGAGGGGGACAGGGCACTGCCTCCAAATACTGCACTTGAAAGTCTGTCACAAGTAAGGGACCCTAGGAGAAGAAGTTCAAAGGAACAGGGTCCTGATGGAACCGAGTGCCTTAGGAGCATTGAGGTCCCTGTCAATGGGGGTGTTGGAGTGGAAGCTGGATGTCCCCTTGGTGGAGATGTCAGAGTGTTCCTGCCCTGGCTTAGGGATGGGACTGATGACTTTTCAGACTCCTTCAGGAGCTGTGACAGCTATGACCCACCTTTCCTACATGAGTCTGTTTGAGACTCGTCAGAGCACCCATGCTGTGGCAGGCGGGGGAGGGACAGGAAACTAACAAAACTGAATCCCGGGTGTCCTGGAACCATGGAAGCCAGCTGTGGCCATGGGCCAATGCTCAAGCCCTGGGCCCCCCTCCCCTGCCCCCGCCTCCTTACCAATGCAGGAGACACCATCCTCGGCCAGCACCATCCCATGGTCACAGAAGCAGATGACCTTGTGGCTCTCGGGATCCATGTGGCATTCATCTACCTCACAGTGACTGCAGTTTAGGTAATGCTTAATATTCACTTCCCCGTGGCCCTCCATCACTGGTGACAAGGAGGGAGGGTCAGTCTCGAGCTGAACCTGCAAAGACTGCCCTGTGCTCCCATTCCCAGCCTGTGTGCTTTATCTCCAGCTGGTCACCACGGGTTCTCTGGTCCCTGTTCCTAGGTCCCACTGTCACTGGAAATACCTGTCTATGTAGGGAAGTCTTCCAGGGCATCTGGTTAGTGGAGCTCAGACAGAGGACATGTGCCCATGAATGTTTGCATTTTTGTGTGTAGGTAGGAGAGTCCATATGCGTGACCCTTAGGCTGGCTGGTACAAAAATGCGGGCTCCTCGTGTGGCATTTTCCAGGACTGCCTGCTTGGTAGTCAGTATTCTGCCTCTATGTTCATGTTAAACCACACATCCTGACTTCCAGAGAACTTGGTGAGATGAGCCATAGGTAGACTTGCCTGCAAAGGGCCCATAATTATTGTCTTTGTATCCTGGACACATGTCAGTAACGCTGAGGTTTCAGCTTGGTGGGGGAACAGAACTAAGGAAGTTTGTTTTGCCACCTGGCACAGGGGGGTACCTTTTAAAGCTGGGGTGTACAGAATGCCCAGTGGACTGATGAAGGAAACCCCATCTTCCCCATCCATTTCAGGGTCATTGTTCGAGGCTGCATTGCCGCCTGTGGCAAACCAGAGAAGAGTTTCACACAGAGAGGTGGGTGCCAAAATCTCACTCAACGCGTGTGCGCAGCAGCGGGGCTCGCAGCTCTGGCCAAAGCCAGTGGGCATTGGGGCCTCAGGGGCGGGGAGATGGGAGGGAAGGGAGGCTCAGGGCACAGAGGCTGTTCCTGGGACTTGGCTCAGTAGATGCTGGGCATGTGGGCCACTTCCCCTCCACCACTCTGCAGGGGACCCCTGGGAAGCAATCAATGTGAGCAAGAGTCCAAAAAGTTCTAGTGTTCTCAGGCTGTGCTAGGCCCTTGTTGCCTCTTCTGGGACCGGTCAGGACAGTGGCACTGAGGAGCTGCTCTCCAGTGCCCAGGGTCAAAGTTGGGGCGGGGGGGGGAGGGGGAGATGAGCTCTGTGCCTTAAGGCTCCTGTCCCTCTTTTCATCTGGAGCTGGGGGATCTTTGGGCTCCCCCCTTGGGATCCCCCCTCAGACTCCTCCCCCACTCCCAGGGTTGGAAAGGAAGAGCATGTGGAATACACAAGCACCACACACACAATGCCAAAGCAAGACATGGACATGAACACCACGGTGCATGCATGCAGTGTGTCCTAATCTGGGGGAGGGGCGCTCGTCCCCCAGCCTCTCAGCTTCAGAAGGCTCTCTGAAAGCCGCTTGCTGGAGGGCTGGGCTGAGGCTGCCGCAGGGGCCCTCGTGAGGAGCTCCCATCCTCATGCAGAGCGGAGCCTTTCTGGCAGCTGGGGGGCTGGAGCAGGGAAGGAGATTGAGCAGTCTGTGAAACCACAAACCAATCCCTTAAGGAACTGGCTTGGCCAGGCCATCCGAAGGGAGGCACGGGGCTGGGGGAGTCTGGCCTCTGAGGTTTGCATGCCAGCACATCCTTACAAGTGGCTCCAGTGGCTCAGAGAATAGTCCTGGAAGCCAAAGCCTTTTTATCATGGGCTTTGGGGAAATCAAGAATCACAGGGGATCTTGATGCTGTCACTGAGGAAGCCTCGAGGCAGGATGCTCGCTCGCAAGCCAACACCCTACCTCTGGCTGGTCCAACTGGGCTGAGAGGGAGGCGTGCAGGGACATCATAGTCCACACTTGGGTGGGCCAGGGGAGGGGAGGAGGGACCGGGAGAGGGCTGGGAGCGAGGTGCCTAGGACTAAGCGGGGAGGGAGTGACACCTTGAACACGAATCATCTTTACCTATATATCCTCCGCCTCCTCCACCTGAGGAGCACCCCCCTCCACCCCCTCCGAAACCCCCTCTTGTCTCCCACCCCCACTTCTTCATGGCCTGGGGGCAGGAATGTCCTCCGGTAGCACCCTCCAGCAAAGATTTTCCAGCCCAGAGCAAGGAAGTGTTATCATTCCAGCCACCTCCACCACCTGCAGGAAGAGATGGGAAAATGCTCTGTGGGGATGCTGGTGAGGTTAGGGTTGCCCATGCTGGCAAAAGAAGCAGGACGTGATGCACTTTGGGGTGGCACTTCCACCAGCTCCAGTCCCAGGGGGCTGTCTTCAGTGGGGCCTGGGAGCTTCAGAGTCCACAGCTGGCAAACCAAGAGCGTGCCTTTGCCCTAGGGAGGCCTGTTGGGCCACAGCTGAGTATGTCCTGGTGAGAGTATGCCTTGTACCCTGCTTCTGGTCGGGCCCCTCTGCCTCAGTAGCAGGAGAGTGGGCTCGGTTAGGGCTGGGGAGGTGGGGGACGGGCAGCATGACAGCTAACCTCCTTCCTCTGTCCTCTGTTCTCTCCATGCCCCCAATCTCTGAGGCACCGGGCCTTTCTTTCATTAACTGCTTCCCATCCTAACAAGAACTGGGACCCACCAGTCTCTGACAACTGTCAGAACCCTGCAGAGGTCACTGCACTAAAGTTCCTGGCAGGAATCCTGGACCAGGCACCAGTGGGCTTAATTGTTTGCTGGCTGTGAAACCCTGGGCAAGGCCTTCCCCATCTGAGCCTCAGTTTCCTCACCTGTAACTTGGGGATAATAAAATCCACCTTGTGGGGTTGATGTTAGGATCAAAGGAGACAGTGAGTGCATGAAATGTCCACAAGTGCAGGGACTGTCAGGAGTTTGAGAGGCAGAGTACAGGCGTGCAGATGCTCAGGAACTGCTCCAAGGTTAGGAGCAGAGAAGGCCTGGGGACAGGGTAGGATGCCCTGGTGACAGCTACTGGAGCTGTGCTTCCAAACACCTGCAGCTGCTCTGAGCTCCTGCAATGAAAGCTTGTCTGCAGAGCTGAGAGGGAACGTGGCCACAGGTTGACTGCAAAATATCTCTCCTGCTGGCCCTTGAGATTCCAGGACATCCTGCCCCCCCATATTGTCCCATGTGATGTTTCCACAAGCATCTACTCCCAAAGACCTTAAAGCCCTTTCTGCTTCAGCAGGTGACATGTGGTGGGGACCTAGAGACCGAGGCAGCAGGAACAGAAACAGCTGTGCGTGCCTCTGCTGGAACCATAAGGGTTAACAGGCCTGGAAGGGTCTTCTGGAAGAACTTGCTTCTGAGGTTCTTCCAGACCCAGAGGGGGCAGCAGAGGGACATGTACGTGGGAGGAGCTTCGGATAGAGATAATTATCATGCTGGAAAGAGGAAGCCAGGTTTAGAAAATGAAGCCGAGGTCAGGAACAAGCTTGGATCTACAACAGGGACAGGCAGAGCCGAGTCAAGGTCCTCGGGCAGGTTGTCAGCTTTGGAAACTGCAGGATGGGGTTGTTGCACTTGGGTTTCTTCTGGCTGGCCTCCCTTCTGCTTGCCAGGTGCAGGTGGGGGGATGGGCCTGTCAAGGCTTTAATGTCACATGCAGAGGGAAGGCTCCTTCTGCTGACGGTGTGTGTGTGTGTGTGTGTGTGTGTGTGTGTGTATGTGCATGTGCCTGTCAAGGCTGTTGATGTCAAGTGCAGAGAGAAGGCTCCTCAGCATTAGGGACTAAGACTGGGTTCTAGTAGCCATGAGCCTCATGAGAGGATAATAAATAAATTAAGAAGACAAGTGCTGATACCATGCCCCGTCTTCTCATCCTGCTCAGTCTCCAGCTAAGGAAGTTCCTAACTTCCAGCCCCATCTTGCAGCGTTTAAGCAAACATGTGGAAAAGAACACAATGGACATCAAACTCAAAACAAATCAACAGACGTAATGTTTGGAAAATGGAATGAGTCCCATGTCCATCACTAAACAACTTGGCCGTGTTGGGAAAACGATTTACCAGACCGCTGTGATGCTTCTATACGGTGGGAATGATAATACCTGCCTGGGAAACTCTACAGATGGCTTTGGAAGCACAGTAGACATGGAGGTGCTTCCTAGTTTATTAGATGCTGGATGGGTGGACACTGTAAACACTGTAAACACGGTATTGCTGGAGGTGGACCCGATGACCCTTTCTGCTCTTTCTTCTATCTCTAGCCATCTCTCCATTGAAAAGAACGTTTGAGCATTTGTTTTAATTAATCTCAAATCTTAAATGTCTTCAAAGATTCTCCCTCAGTCTGATAGTTGAGAAAAGAAATATGAAAAAGAGTTTCATTTTCTCTCTTTAGAGATGGCTGGCTTCAGAGAAATCAGAGAATGCACATCTTCTTTTATGTCCATCCCCTATTTCTGTGTCACTGGCTCTCCCTAATGAGGAAAGACAGCCCAGCTGTGGAAAGTCGAGATTTTCCAGTGGGATGTTTGCAGCTGGCAGCCCAGGCCTGGAGGTCCATACCAGAAAGGCCTGGGAGGCCAAGATTTGCCCAGATTTCTTTCACTGGCTCACATGCTAACTGGGGGCCCTATGTGCGCCCAGAGGAAGGATGAACCTCAAGCAAGGCTCTAGCAGTTGCATTTTGGGGCCAGGCTGGCTGACTGAATCTTGCTTCCCATCTCATTTTCTCAGTGGCCTTCTCAAGTCCACGCCCCAGGTCTGCAGGGTAGCCTCTGAGACCCCCAGGGTGCAGCCTGCCCTTCCTCCCTTGATAGGGCACCAATATCCAGAGCTCCCAGCATGTCAGGTACTAGTGACTCAGCTGCCTTCAGGTGTGTAATGGCCTCTGGGCCAACCTGAAGGCCACGCAGACCCTGGGAGATGTTCTGGGAGAGGGTGGGGGTTGCATGCTTTACCTGCTGCTCCGGAATTGCCATTTAGCCCCAGAACCGAGGAGTTATTCTCCAGTCTCTCTGGGTGGAATGTGTCTGTCTTGGCTCCATACGCCCTGCCACCACCGCCGGCTGCAATGATCAGGGGCACGGGTACTCCATCTTTCATCTGGCCAGGGGAGACATTCCGAAATTGAGAACCCGAGCTGGGCTCCCATTCTGGAGACCCCGAGCCCTGGTTTGAATGTTTCGACCTGACTGTTTGCTGGGCAGCGGGGTGACCTCTCTATGGTCTGAGGGCTCTGAACTCATGTCACAATAACCAATCAGCCCCCGCCTTTTCCCCACCAGCTCTTAGATCAGTCAGGGTTCACAATAACCAATCAGCCCCCACCTTTTCCCCACCAGCTCTTAGATCAGTCAGGGTTCACAATAACCAATCAGCCCCCACCTTTTCCCCACCAGCTCTTAGATCAGAGTTCAATCAGAGAAGCACCACTAGGGTGTATATATATTTGCATCTATATTTGCACGTATATAGATATAGATGTAGGTATACAGATATAAAAATATATTAAACCATATATAAAAATATAAATACTATATAAAGTATATAAATACTATGTATAGATATATAAATTTATAAATAATATATAAATATCAATCTCTATCTATCTATCGACCTGTCTAAAGCTCTCTCTCTGGGCCTTGGCTTGCTCATATTTAAGTGAGGATAAGTATATCTGAAGTGTCTCTATCCTGGGGCTGTCGTGAGACTCTGATACCACGATGCACAGAAGTCACTGCCCCTGGGAACCTGGCAGAGCAGACCTCACCTTAAACACATAGGTGGCTCCACCCCCTCCTCCTCCTCCTCCTGCCCACTCATGCACGCTTCTGTTCACACGGATTTCTTCTTCTATCACATTGTTCTCTCCAACGCAGACTTTCTGGATCAATTGGTTTGTCTATAGAAATGAAAAGCACGTTAGGTTTGTGCCCAAACTAGGTTCTCCAGTTCCCAGCAGATAGGCCTTCTGTGCTTAAAGATAGGATCTATCTCTCAAATAGCTTACAGCTGAGTTGAAGAGACAAAAGATATACACAAAAAACTGTCACTCTGGGCGTATTAGGGAAGGACCACACGGATAGCTTAGACACAAAATCCATGGGAAGCTGGAAGAGGAGAGCGAGCCTTCATTGCTGCCTGGTTATCAGGAAGACTGCCTGCAGGAGGTGGCTTTTTGTTGGACCTGGAAGGAGAGAGATTTTTTGGCATAGAGAGCAGGGGACATTCCAGGAGGAGAGAGCAGCATGAGCCCAGAGGGAAGGTGAGTGGGGTGTTTGGGGATGAGCACAGGGTCTCTTAGGCTCGGAAAAGTCCATCTTAGGACAGAGAGATGGTCCAGGAGGCTCCATTAGGATCCTGTGGACTACGAAGAAGGGATGACAAAGGCCCTATGTGGTGAGATAGCGCTGGAGGGCGTGTAAATCAGGGTGGGTAGAGGTGATTAAACTGGTTAGTCGGATCATAGCTAAAGGCCTTGAGTACAGTCAAGGCAGGAGAGAGCCTTGCAGCAGAGAGCCATTGAGGCAGTGGAGAGCCACTGAGATTTTGGAGAAGGTGCAGTTCTGAAGCATCCTGGGAAGAGAAAAAAACAGTGGGAGGCCAGACTCATTTTATTCCCGGCTCATCTTTGGGAAGATCAATTCTCCATTTTGGACATCTCATTCCTCCCAGCTAATGTCCCATTTCTGGCCTCCAGAAATCCCTGGCGCAGGCCTACCTAGAGCTTTCTGTCTGCCATGTAGAATAGGGAGTGACACCTGATCGGGATTCACACACCTCCCCACCCCCCGTGTGAAATAGGAGCAAGGATACTGCAGGCCGTTATGGTGCTTGCTTAGCATGGGGCAAGTGAGGTGTCTAGTGTGTTCTCTCACACGTTAGGGACAAGCTAACATAACAAGCTGCCATGTTATAATAATAATAGTAACATGATGTGATTATTTTATTTAGCTTCACTTCTGGGCCCATATATGCTCCTGGTGGGGGCTCAGGCATCTGGGAGTTCCCAGGATGGTGCTGGAAATGTCTGTAACACAGCATCCTGGAATCCCTGAATAGAGGGAGTGGTGCTGCAGGAACAGGCACACCTGCTTGTGGGCCACCACAGCCCCGGCGAGTTCTCCAAACATCAGCCTGGCCTCGAAGGAAAAATGGCTTTTCTTCTGCTTCATAGAAAAAAATCCAATAAGACATCAAATTCCCATCAAATGCTGCTATGTAACCAGCCAGTGGACTCGGCAGTTCATCCTGACCCACTCCTTATGCTAAAGCACTCAGGGGTGCTGGCAATGAGTACTAGAGAAATTTCCAGATAAACAGCTGAGATGCAGTTTGTTTTGTGGCATTTTGGACTTAATGATGGAAATAATTTGAGTATATTTAGTGTGGGTGGCAGACTGTGAATTGCTATTGTAGAGAGCTGACATTCTTGTGTGTAGTATGTGCAGCGCTGTCCACGGCTGGGTGGCGACCGCTGGAAAGAAACCCTGCTAAAAGCTGCCTGGATGGGCACAAGCTGGAAAGGGAATTCCCTGAGGCTGGGCTGGGCTGGGGGCAGAGGGAGGGGATGTGGGCTGTCAGGTGCGCAGAGCACAGGATGCGGGGTCCAGTCTGGGTTCTTGACCACTCTGCCAGAGATTTGGGGGAATATGTCGGGTGAAGCACCTCACCTCCCTGGACTTGCCTCCTCATCTGCAAATCCAGGGGCTGGACCAGCATGCTAAGGAGGTCCACCACCTCAGACTCTGCTCGCTTTCCTCCTTTCTGGCTGGCAGCAGTGGGACCTTAACCCTGTGGGGATGCCCTCTTCCTTCCCATTAATAGAATCTGGAGATTGCTGGGTCAGGGAGGAGACAGTAGTGGGACTTGTGGATGGACTTCTGTGTGACTAGAACCCAGACCCATGCCCATCCCTCACTGCCCTGCTCCGGGGCGTCTCCTTTAAATCGGGTGGGGGTGGGGAATGGGCGGTTCTCAGTCTGCATCTTGCTGGACCCGCAGCAGCTGGCAGAGTTGATACACATTCTTCACCTGTCTTCCGGGACTCCTTGCCCGCTTGAGCCACCTCTTACCTTCCTGGCTCCTCCTCTCCAGCCCCCTTTGCTGGTTCCTCTTCTTTTCCTTGACCCCTAACTGTCAGGGTCCCCAAGGCTTGGTCCTTGGTCCTCTTCTCTGTCTGTACCTCACCCCAGGCAATCTCATCATGTCTCCCCTTTATGCTGATTATTTTATATCTCCACCCTGGACCTCTCTCCTGAAGTCCAGTGGTATGTCTCCCATTGTCTACCTGACGTCCCCACTTGGCTGCCTGCCAGACCTCTACAACCCAGTATGTCTGGCATTGAACTCCCGATCTCGCCCCCAGATCTGCTCCTTCCCCAGCGTTCTCCAACTCAGCTGATGACAACTCCGTCCCTCAGTGGCTCAGGCACAGTTTTTGGAGTACTTCTTAACTCTTTTCTTTTTCTCAGTTCCTCATGTAATCTGGCAGGAAATACTTTTGGATTCTATGTTCAAAATATGCTTGGAATTCAACCACTTTTCACATATTAACTTCCTGGTCTAAGTCACCATTATGTCTTGCCTGGGTTAACACACTAGCCCTTGAGTTCACTGCCCTGACTCTTCCCTTGTGCACATGGGGTCTATTCTCCACACTGAAGCCAGAACAAGCCTTTCAATACACATATCACATTATGCCACCCTTTGGCTCAAAACACTCCCATAGCCTAAACATGTCCTTACGATGGTCTGATCCAGTCCTGTTACCTCTGACCTCATCTCTCACCTGCTCTTCCTTTGCTCCCTGCACGTGGTCCTGGCTGTTCCTTGAGCACCCAGGCACACTCCCAGCTCAGGGACTTGGCCTTTGCCAGGGTCACTCTTTCTCCAGATATTTTTCCTCTCCCTTGAATGTAAGCTCCTCGAGAGCAAAGATCTTTCTTTTGTTTAATGCTATATCCCAAGTTCCTAGGACAGTGACTGGCACATGGTAGGTAGTCAATAAATATTTGTTGAATAAATTTGAGTGAATTGAGAGCTATCTGGGTTGTGGGCTGGCCTTCACAATATTTGCCTTGCCAGTGACATTAGTGGTGAGATTTAACATTTTGATCAGTGATTTTGCACCTTAGGGGATGCATGGAAATGTCTGGAGGCATTTTTGATTGCCATTACTGGAGGATGCTACAGGCACCAAGTGAGTGGAGAACAGGGACGCTGCTAAACATCCTGCAATGCACAGGGCAGCACTCCTCCCCCCAATGACAAAGAATTACCTGCTGCAAAATGCCAATAGTGCCACTGTTAGAAACCCTGATTTAGACACGCCACCAGGAGAGGTTAGGAAGGAACTGGAGAAGCAGAGACTGCAGGGTGTGCGTGTGTGTGTTTTCAGTGGTTCAGGGGTGGCCAGGCACATAAGGAGAGCAACTCCCCACAGATGTGCAGTTGAACAAGCAAAGCCACCAAATCCTGCAGTTTAATTTTTAGAGTCCACCTCATTCTACTGAGGATCATCTCTAGACACCATTTTCCTGCTTAGGGAGAACTGGAGATGGAGGTAGTGCCTGAAAATGGTCTTTCTTTTCCCCCTTCCAAGTGAGTCCTCAGGGGCCATGTGGAGCCACGGGATGACCAGTTCCTCTCCCACATGCCCATGCGATGCCCGGCCCCACCAGCAGAGGGGGCTGCCCTCTGACCCTGGCTGAGAATCGCCGCCTGCCCACTTGGGAACTCTCCCTGAACATCCACAAAATGTAGAGCAAATAGGTCAATTAATAAAAATGATAAAGTGCAGCAACCCAGAGGAACACATAGAATACAATTGAATTAAAAAAAAAAAGACGCAGTCCTGTGAAAAGACATAAATGATTATAAGGCAATCAAGTAAAAGTCCCTTACAGAAGTCAATGCAATCTTTCTGCTTAGATGAAAGAATTACATTAGCACTCAATAAATTCCTGTGAAAATTCCAACAGCCTGTAATTTAATGACTTAATATATTATACCAGGTTGGAAAGTCCTGATTGTAGTTGCTAAGTAAAAGTCGGAGTAGAGACATTCCTCACACAAAAGGTTGTGCCTGCTAAGCCTACTCCTGTTGCTTTGACTTAACCCCGCTAGGGTGGGAGGAGAAGGCTGAGCTTAACTCTTGCTTCCTCCTTGGCTCAGCTCCCAGCCCAGGGCCTGACTCTTACGAGCCCTGAGTTTATTTTGTGCAACTGAACTGCTTTCTCAGTAGCCCTGTTCCCACATCTGTCCTCCAAGGTTGCTCTTGAATAAGTTTCTGGAGGAGTCCCAGGTTCTGGGCACTACAACACAGCTTCCTGCCCCAGCCCCTGGCCCAGGCAAAAGCTGTGCTTCAGGTGAGGGTGGGGACCGGCCCCACCAGGAGACCTGGCCTGCAGGGTGCTGCATTCCTGCCAGGACAGCCGGCACTGCCAGGGTCCTTCCTCCCTGCAACACTGGCAAGAGGCAAACACCTGGGGTGCTGGGAATTTGCATGGTTGCTGCTTAATTAGTCTTCAATGTCTCTTTCTCCTGGTAATTTTAGACCCCCCCCCCTGGGTTTTTCAACTCCTGCTTTTGGAGTTCTCCCTTTTTGACAGCTGGAATCAGAGACAGAATGACAGGCTGTTTCTGTGGCTACAGAGGCTTGTTCAGTGGTGAGCTATAAGTGGAAATGGGAAAAAGGCCATGGAAACTGAGGGCCAAGCAAGTGCGGGGCAGAGCAAAGACAGGAGCCGAGAGTCTCTGTTCCGTGCCACGTTGCCAGTAACTTTGGACAAGTCCCTTCTACTCTGTGGCCTCCATTTTCCTCATCTGTGAAATGGGGAAGTAGACTATATGGTTTTCCAGCTCTGAGTTTATACTTTAACATTTTTAAAACTTTTAATCACACCAATGATAAATAATATATGAACACATTATTTTTGTAATAATTTCAGACATTACTGATAAAGCACCCTCAATTCCAGTCCCCTCCCCAGAAGCAACCACTGTTATCTACATCTTTCAGAACTTTTCCTGTGCATTTATGTACATATATATGGGGCTATGAATCTGTGATTTTGAGCTGAAAAAGAAATGTTTAATCCAATGTTTTTCTGTTTATGATAATATGGCTAAAGATAACAGTGCCCTAGCAAGAAAGTTCAGGAAATAGGCTCCAACTCATACTTCTGCTGAGAAGAATAACCACCCACCCGTTCAAATAGGATTGAGTCCTTCAGCTTTAATGATCACTCGTGAAACCCATACCTCAGCCGTGGTCCCCGTGAGCATGTGAAACTCCAGTGGCCACCTGCTTTCTCATGCACCCAAATGGCCCTGGAAAAGGAGGGGCATTTGCAGGCAGAGCAAGGGGCGATTCCTGCTGTCTTTGAACGTGAGCTCCTGGCAGGAGCGTGCCGGGTGTGGGTCCTGGCTGAGTGTGGAAGACAAACCCTGGCTCCAGGCACTTACGCTGGGGCAGGCGTCCTCCCCCTGCTGCCCGACCAGGATGTACAGCGTGTCGTCCTTCTCCAGGTTGAAGATGCCCAGCACAGACACGCCGTGGGACCGCATCATGGTATTCTTCCCACCTTTCCCGCCCGCGGCTCCATAGCCCGAGATGCTGCAACAGGACAAAGCACATTGGCTCCTGCCACCGTGTGAAGACTGACCCCCTTCCTGCCACCCCAGCAGCTTCTGGGGCCAAGCACGTCGCCGTCATGGTCTGAGCATTCTCGCCCCATCAGCCTCGTGAGGCCAACAGGGAGGATTCCTCTCCTCACTTTCAGGAGAAGACAGTCAGGTTTAGAGAGGGACAGGGAGCCGCCTCAGTCGCAGAGTAGGAAGGTGAGGGACTAGTGACGGGTGCAAGAGAGAAGGGAGAGAGGGAGATGGATACATAGATGGAGTCTGTGTCATTGTGGGGTGTTGGGGTGATGGTTTCCTGAACACCTAGGATTTCCCCATTATGGATTTCTGTCCCCTTCTAAGATCAAAGGACTCGTGTGACCTTAGACAAGTGACTTAACCTTCCTGTTCCACATCTGTACAATGGGGATAATAAGAGAACCCACCTCCTAATCTGTATGTTTTATGAAGATTAAAGGAACTAAGACAAGTAGTCTCAGAATTGTGGTTGGCAGATAACAAGCACTCAGTAAGTATTTACTGTTATTATTATTATCATTATTGATGGTGTTAGTAGCAGTAATGGACTTGGTACAAAGTTTTAAAGTCTCCCACGGGGCCTAGAATCAAGAAGTTTCCACATGGAATGACCGAGGAGAGCAGAGTTTACGAGCACAGGCTGCTTCCTGCCATCCCAGCAGTGAGTCCTTCTGGAGCACTAGTGTGCAGACATCAAACAGCCAAACACGATGAAAATAAAAACAGAGCGTGGGGACGTGGGGTTATTTCTGTTGCCTCTTCGGTTGTTGAAATGAAGTCAAGCGAGGATGGGAGAAAGAAAGAACTCAATTTGTGAGCAGTATCAGAAGAGTGACGTGTCTTGATGACAGCTAGCATCCCAGCAACAAATGCCTCCGCAGGGACCAGCTGCCTGGGAAAGGGATTTGGGAGGATTTTCACGTCCCTGTGTATTCACATCCAAGGCCCTTTATGCAAAACTAGGAATGCAAGCCAGTTTTGCCCACATACACACACAGTGGCTTCTCCACTTATGTTCTAGGATGTCCCACCTTCTGAGAGTGTGGGGCTTCCCGGGGGCTGTCTTAAGGCGGAGAGCTCAGGGCCTTCCTGCAGTGATGAGCCTGGGGGCTGGCTGTGTGCTAATGGGGGGTGGAGGGAGGGAGGCCAGGCACTGAATGGAACGCAATCGGAGAGTCTCTTGCCTGTTGTCCTGGAGGATGCTCAGGCACTGACTGGAGCTTATTGAATGTCATGAACAGCGTGAGGCTGTGTGGATAGGAGGAGACCTGAGATGGGCTCCTGGTCCTCAAAGGGCTTACCAAGAAACTGGGGAGACAGCCATCAGGGAGGCTGTATGGAGGAGGCAGGGTAGAGGGGCACTGGGGTTCCCGATCGGAGTGCACCGTTCCCACCTGTGTCCCTTCTCAGAGCCCCAGCTTCTTCCCAAATAGAAGAAGAATCATATCTTCTTTCCAAACTCACATGGTAGTTCAACAAAAGGAGATCCTAAGGTGAAAAGCCCCGAGGAAGGGACAAATCTCTGCCCAAAGTAAATGTCAGGTGCTCAGGGCCAGGAGGGAGGGAGACTGTGGCAGAGGTTGGGGCCTCGGCTGGGGGAGGGGGTGGGGGCGGAGGGCTGAAGTCGGTGGAGCTGATGGGTGGGAGGAGCAGACAGAGCTGGAGGGAAGGGCTCAGGGCTTGTGTGAAGGGAAGTGGCCAGGCAGGGAGCCTGTGGCAGCTCTGACCACGGAAGGTGGCGGGAGTGGGGAGCCTGAGCTTTGGTTTGTTTGGAGAGGGAAGGAGGGGCCAATCTTGAGCACCTCCAGTGTGCCAGGTATGCTGCGTGCTGACGTGCTCAAGGCACCCCCCAGTTGCCACGGACAGTCCATGTCATTAACCTCATTTGACAGACGAGGAAACAGAGGCTCAGAGGGGTTAAGTAACTCATGAGAGGCCACATAGCTGGTTGGTGGCAAGCCCACTTTTCCCCTCTGGAGCCCAGTTCTTCTCCAATATGTCACTGGGAAGCTGATATGGACATGCAAAGAGAG
>NW_007726350.1:136415-155550 GCF_000696425.1 Galeopterus variegatus | reverse complement strand
AGGGAAGGGGCCAGGCAGGGAGCCTGTGGCAGCTCTGACCACGGAAGGTGGCGGGAGTGGGGAGCCTGAGCTTTGGTTTGTTTGGAGAGGGAAGGAGGGGCCAATCTTGAGCACCTCCAGTGTGCCAGGTATGCTGCGTGCTGACGTGCTCAAGGCACCCCCCAGTTGCCACGGACAGTCCATGTCATTAACCTCATTTGACAGACGAGGAAACAGAGGCTCAGAGGGGTTAAGTAACTCATGAGAGGCCACATAGCTGGTTGGTGGCAAGCCCACTTTTCCCCTCTGGAGCCCAGTTCTTCTCCAATATGTCACTGGGAAGCTGATATGGACATGCAAAGAGAGGTGTCTGAGAAGCCATCAGCCCTCCCTAATTCCCTCGGACCCTCAGCCGAATGCTCACTCTTCACCCATTAGAGATGGACAAGGTGATAAGGACAGTTAAAAGACTGAGGAGAAGGAAGGCTTATTGGTGAAGAGCAGAACTATTTAGCTCAGGGAATGGAAACCTGGGCAGGGGGGTGGTGGTGGCTTCCAGAGATTGTGTAGTCTAGAGACAGCAATGTGGATGGACCCTGCTCTGTCCTGCTTGCCCCTCCAGGTTTCTGGGGCTTGGCCAGGCTGTGTAAAAAGTCATTTCAACCTGTAGACGTGGTTTGCTTGGAAAACTTCTGCCCAGGATGAAGTCCTTGCCCTGCCCACTCCTGTTCATGGCTGAGAGGTAAGTTTCCCTCTGATCATCCACAGTCATTTGCATCAATCTGCATGCAGTATGAATCATTCTGAACTCTTTCACAAGTTTAAATTTAGCCAAATTATTATATTTTAGATGTTGTTAGTTCCTGACTCGTTTTTTCCTCCCCAAGTGTCTTTCCTATTTCTCCCACCCCCAACCAAGTCAGAGCACCAGCCCCGTCTGTGTCTTGAGCTAGACCTTGGCAGGGAGGTGTGATGGAAGGAGGCCTGAGCTCTGCGTCTTGCACTGGTTCTAGTCTCACTTTGCTGGCTGTGTGACCTGAGGCAACTTGCTTAACCTCTCAGAGCCTCAGTTTTCACTACTGAGGAAGGAAAGGAGGACAAGGACGCCTGCCCTCAAGGGCATAAAATGTGGCTTTAAAAAGACTGCTAACACCTGCAAATCATCTGGGCTGGAGCAGCTCTACAAATTCCAAAGTGGACAGTGGAGCTTGGCAACCAGATGTCAGTAGCTAGATTTTACTTTCCTAGGTGATGGCCTCGGCCCCACATTTCCAAGTAGCTTAAAGTCATGGAAAGCAGGCAGCTGCCTGCTTGGATGAATTGTAGGGGTCCTGGGAAGGCATGGTTTCCTTATCAGCCCTGAGGCCTGAAATCCCACAATTAGAGCTTCACTCATTTGGAAGCTTCTAGTTGCAACTACAAGGCTGATCTCCTTGGGAGTGGGATGTGCCACAGGGAAAAAAGCAAGGACTTGAATGCAGACAGACCTGGATCCAAATCCAAAGTGCTGCTACTTAGGGCCAGGAGTAGAGTGAGGCCCACGAGGCGCCTCCCTCCCAGGTGCTGTGTTTGAGCGGGATCGACCTGAGAGCGTCTCCTTAAATTTTGTGCCCGAGGTGCCTTGCTTACTTTGCCCTCATTCTGGCCCTGCCAGTGTTACTCACTAGCTGTGTGAACTTGGGTGATTTATTTACCCTCTCTGAGCCCCAGTTTCCTCATCTATAAAAAGGAGATAATAATACCTACCTTGAAAGGTTGTCGTGAGAATTAAATAAGATAATGTCTGTAAGAGACTTAATTCAGAGCCGGGAGCGTGCTGTTGTGAGTGAGTGAGCCTGTCCACTCCTTTCCCAGAGGTGACTTCTTGGAGGCAGAAGGGGGCGAGTGAATGAGAGCAGGGAGGACCAGGGCATGGCCAAGGGGCCTGGGGTCAAGGCTGTTCAGTTTCACCCAGGACCTGCCTCTGTTCAGAGCCAGCTGAAGCCCAGGCCAGGGTTAGCACTTGAGAAGACCCTGGACCCTGTGAATCGTAGTGCCCAACCTCATACCAGAATAATAAGCTCAGACTGAATCTCTGAAGCTTTCTCCCCATTCCTTGTAAACAATTTATTTTTAATGGTTGACAAACGACAAGAAATTAATATACCTGCCACTCAAGTGGGGAAAATGACTCACGGTTTTTCCGATTTACTGGAAATTACAAGATACTGTTCTCGATGAGTTGATGCTATAATTTTTTTTTGTTTTTCCTCCTCTAAATCTATGTCCCCTGGTCAGAATGGATTTTTATTGGGTTTGTGTTTTGTATTATTGACTGTGAGCTATTGTTATGTGCTGTAATTGAGTTGTGAATCTTTTTTAAATAAAGAATTAGCAGCAAATCAAAGTGGCCACCTGCTGGATCCTGAAATGAGAGCCCAGCTGGCATACAGCACATTGGCAGGGTCTGCTGTCACCTGGGGGAGGCTCTCACCTGGGGGAGGGTGCGGTGGAGGGGGTGGAGAGAGTGGACCCCCACTCGCAGGAACATGAAGCCCCCCATTTCTCTCCTGCGCCACCTCCCAGAGAAGTGGGAGACCTTTTCTGGGCTTTGTTTCTAACTCTGGGTAGGACCTGGGGTGAGTCCCTTTCCTCCTCTGGGTCTCAGTTTCCTCATTTGTGAACTCAGCATAGTAAGATCTGCCCTGCGCATCCTACAGGGTCACTGTGAGAACATATGAGATGTGAAAGTGTGTTCAGGGCTTAGCCAGTAGGAAATTTCTGTTCAGATGTATAGTTGTCTTATCCAGATGGGTCACTTGAGCCATCAGGTGACACCCCTGGGGTCAGCGTTGGAGAGGCCAGTTGTGGAGGTGCATGCTCCTTGGAGGGCCGTCCCAGGTTCCATTCCTACTGCATCGATGAGTGAGCTTCATGGTCCACTTCTTCCCTGTCCCCTTCCTGACCAGCATAGCCCTGAGTGCCTCAGAATATTGGAGCTGGGAGGGGTCTCAGCGCCCTCTCTCTACAACCCCTCATTCTGCAGATGGAGTCACTAGAGAGGAGGGAAGGCAACTTTCAAGGTCATCAAGTGTGCCAGTGGCAGAAGTTGGACCCAAACCCCACTCTGCCTGCAGTCCATCCATCTTTGCCTAATCCCCCGTCTCTGACCTTCAGTGCCCTTTATAGCAATAGCTATCTGTGCAATTACTCTGGCAATTAATCATGCCTGTGACACCTCTCCTACTATTGTCTAGGACTTGATTGGCATTGTGAACTGTTATTGAACTTTTTTGCCCTGTCGTCTTTCCAGAGGTTGTGAGGTTCCAGAGTCTCAGTCTTCTCTACAAGTCCCACAGCACCTACTTAGTGCCTGGCACTCAATAGGGACTCCATGATTCAGTGTCTGGCACGCAGTAGGGACTCCATGTTTCAATGTCTGTCACCCAGTAGGGGCTCCATGGCTGTGAGTTGTGTTGAATGATGGTGTCATCCAGCTGCACAGGCTGGTCTCTGGAGCCAGGTGGGGAAAAGAATGTCATTGAAGGAGACCATCAGGAACAGCTGTGGCCCAGGTCAGCTGGCTCCAGCTGGGATCTGGGGCCTCTTGTACGTTGCGTCTGAAGAGCGAGTGAACTGTGTGAGAACTGCCAGCAGGAGCTGTGGGCCGCAGCTGACAAATGTTTTTATATGTGATCTGTGTGTGCTGGGGGGAGGTGGGGAGGTCTGAGGGCTGAGCGAGGTGCTGAGCCCTAGAGAGACAGGAAGGTGCGCTGGAGGGAGAGGGGTGGGGAGGCAGGGGGAAGTCAGGAGGAGTGAGGGGGTGGCTGGCATCTGCCGAGTGCTGACTGCCTCTACATGGGGCACCACGTCAGGCACAGAACCTCACCAAGTCCCTGGACAGTCCTCTGGACTGGGCTCTATCATCGCCTCTTTCCATTTTATAAGGAGGCTGAGGATCTTACCCCACCCCTTCAGCACAAGCCCCACAATCCATGCCCATTTTGTGGCCCTCCAGTGGTGCCCTCCATGCACTTCAGCCTCCCCCCATTCCCCCACGGCACCCTCTATACAGTTGTCCTGCAGAACCAGGGCCTGGGGATCCCCCTTCACCTGGTGCGCCTCTGGCTGTTACCCTGAGCTTGCTTTTCCTTCTTGATCACGCTCCTTAGGAGAGTAGCTGCCACTCCTGGTCCCGCAGCACCCCATGCCAGAGCGTGATGTCATCCTGGGGTCCTGGGCATTCTCCCCCTCCCATCCTCAAATCACACCTACCCAGCCTCCTGAATGCCTCTTGGCCCTGTCCTTCTCTCCTTCCATCCTCCCCCGGCCCCGGTTTAGCCCTCTTTGACTCCTTTTTGACTCCGGGCTGTTTCTCTCACTCCCACCCTCACGCCGTCACAAGGGGGAGCCAGAGGCATTTGGGAGGTGAGGATCCAGCCCTGGCCCAGCCTTGCCACCTCCAGCTCTGCTCCTGGGGTGGCCTGGCCCAGGCAACCAGGCAGCACCAACTTCTTGTGCCCACAGCAGGCACTGGCCCGCACAGGCTGCTCCTTCCAACATGAAGACTCTCCCTGCTTCTTTGTAGACCACTCTGTCCACCTTCAGACCTCACCCAGGTTCCTGTCTCCTTGTGGAAGCCATTCATGAGCTCAGGTCGAGTGACCGCCTTTCCACTGGCCTCTGGCAGCAGGACCTTGTGTGAACAACCCTCAGTTCTTTCTCTGTCCTGCAGAAATGCTTGTTCACGTGTTCACCGCCCCCACTGGCTGCAGCTCTGCTGGGCGGGGACTGGGTCTTATTCACTTTGGTACATTTACTGTCAGGCATGGTGTCCTAATAGGGGCTTAATATGGAGGTTTGCAAAGTGCGAGGGGGAACAAGTCCAGAAACCAGGACACCCAGGCTTGGAGGGAGTGACCAAGTTACCTGTCACTGTTTTCACAGACGGAGTGGCAAATCCAGGGCAGGGAAAGCAGGGGGAAGAGACGAAACCAGGACACCCAGGCTTGGAGGGAGTGACCAAGTTACCTGTCACTGTTTTCACAGACGCAGTGGCAAATCCAGGGCAGGGAAAGCAGGGGGAAGAGATGGGGGTGCCAGGGTTGCACCTGAGGCCCCACACCAGCCCACTGTCTCTTCCTCCCCAGCCCCTCCTGCCTCTCCCTTTTTCTGGGCCTCTTCCTTTGGGGTGGTGGGCACAGGTGTAGAGGGTGGGAGATGGGCTCAGGATAAACTACCAGTTAAGAGTGGGGGTGCTTTCAAGTGTACACATCCCTGAGGAAGCCCCAGGTGATGGTGGCTCCCTTGGCACATACTAGGTGTGTGGAAAGTGGCAGCTCCGTCCCCTCACCTCGCTGACAGTAGGCAGAGTAGTCACCGGGAGCAATTATAGCGCCAGGCCTATAGGGCAGTACCCTGTGCAAGTTTGGAAGTGGGCCTGATTCACACTGTCTTGGGGAAACACAGCCCAAGAGGACCCCCGTACAAGCCATCTCCTGACTGTGCACCTCTATGAGACAGGCAGCAGGGGAGTTCTGGCCAGTCTGGTTTTGGAGTTTCCCTGGGTAGGGATGGGACAATGGGCTTTGTTGGGGGCCTACTGTTGGGGTCCCTGTCTACCTCACAACTCCTCCACTTTCTTCTTTATGTTGCCTTTTGTATATGGGGTGTGCTGGCCAATATCCCTTCAGGTGGTTGGGCCTTCCCTCCCAGGCTCACATTTCCAAAGGCTTCTGGAGATGGGTGGAGGATGGCTCCTATGTCTGCCTCCCAGAGTCCAGGTGTGGACATTCGTAGTAAGAGCACAGACTTTGTACCACAGGGCCCTGGGTTTAAATCCTGACTCTGCCACTGATTGTGCAGCATCAAATCTATGGCTAAGTTTCTCTGACTCCAGAAAGCATGGGAATATCAATAAAACAGTGATAATGCCACCCACCACACTGCTAAAAGCAGGAGAAATAGCTGGTGGGTCTTCAACAAGCATTCATCCCATTCTCCCTGGGAGTCCTTTCCTCCCTGCTCTGGGACCAGGGAGGTTTGGTTTGGCAGGACGGGGTGGCCTGGCTTGCTCAATGTGGTGGGGCCAGAGGAGGCAGGGTGTCTTTGGGGACATTTATTGGGGGTGTATGGGACCTGGAGGAGCTCATCTGATTGCAGCCAAACCTTGTTATCACATTCCTGCCCAGAAAGTAATTTAAAAAGCACTTAGTGCTCTCTCTGTAACACATTTACCCCAAGGCCCTGGGGATGGGGCTGCCACAGGAAACGAAGCTGGAAAGAGAAAACAAGGAAATCTGAGAAGCCCCTTTCCTTCCTGGGGGGACTGAGGACGTGGTGGGGTTGGGGGCTGCGGAAGGGGAAAGGAGAGCTTACTTCCCACTGTGTCTTGCTCCTGGGGACGCGTAATCATGATGCTTCTCTTTTAAATAGCTCTGCTGGTGCGCCACAGTGAGGCCTGCTTGAGAAGTCTGGTGTTGGAGGCTGCTTCTGGATTGTGTGACTGCAGGGAGGCTCCTGACACTGAGCCTCAGTTTCCTCATTTGAAAAATGAGGACTGCAGCACTGGCCTTGCTGCAGTTGAGCTCATGTGAGGACTACCCAGGGTTTTCTAAGTCCAGGGTTTGATTGAACTCAGTGGATCTCAAAGGCTGCATCAGCATCGCCTGGAGACTTATTAGAAATTCACATTCTCAGACTCCCCTCCAGACTTACAGAATCAGACACTCTGGCAGTGTCTGGAGCCTCGCAATGTGGGTTTTAACCAGCTACATTCTTGCCATTAGCTTCGCTTAGTATCATGGCCTCAAAGTGACACGGGGTGTCGGGCCTCCCTCCAGCCTGGCTTGCTCTAGTAGGACACTGCTGGGTTGGGGCTGAGAGTGGGGCGAGCATTCGAGAACAGAATGCTTCACTTGAGAACAATGAAGGCCCAGGACAGGAGGCTCAAGGATAAGAACATTGGCTTAATGTGCATCATACTTTTGTTTCCCAAACACTTTTACATGCACTGCCTCATTTGAAGAGCATCAAGTAATATCCAAGGAACAGTCTACCATAATTATCACTATTAGCAATAATTCTCAAGCTAGCTCATGCATGCATATCATCTCCACAAATGGTCTGTGGTCTTCTTGAGGACAAGGAACACATCTTCTTTTGTTGCCATATTTCACTATCCCATTCTCCTCGTCTGCAGCCCTTTCACCCCACTGTCAGCCAGGATCTATGGCCTTTGAACTTTGGCGTGCTTGGGCACCCTGTAGGCATGCACCCCCAGGCAGGACTCCAGTCCTCTTCAGGACTCCCCCTCTCCCATACGTACCTGTAGGTGTCGGTGGCTGGCACCTTCCAGATCTGGATGCCCTTTAGGGGGCCCTCGCTGCCCACTACCACGCTCAGGTTGGAGTTCTGGTAGGCGTTGTTGCACTGGGCCTGGGTGGGGCCGTGGGGCCCACTGGCCCCACATGTGGTGAACAGCCAGTGAACTGTGGCACAAGAGGACAAGGCAGTCACTCACTTGACCCAGCCCTCCTCCTCCAACGGCCTTCCCGGGCTTCATCTCAGATGTCTGCTCCATGATCCCAAACCCACATTTCAAGATGGCACCAAGGTCTGGGCAAGAAGCATGGATCAGTATTTCAAACTGGACTTTTGTTGAGAGCCTAGTATGTGCCAGACCCTGGGTCAGATACCAGGGGAGAGACAAAGATATGGAGCAGACTTGGGCCCTGGCCTTAAGAAGCTTATAGCCTACTAAGAGACAGAAAAGGATGCAACCAACTGCAATATAGGACAGTAAGAAAAAGGGAAAGCCACAGGAGAGTCCAGCTCACACTGTGCTAGGAGAGCTCTGATGAGGGACAGAAGGCCCCTATCGGGTGGCACAGGCTGGGCAGTGGCTGGTCTTCTCCTGGTCTTTCACCAAGTCCAGTATGAGATTGAATAACAGGTGCTCACTCTGTGCTGTTGTGATTGCAGCTAAACCTGTTCTCAAAGGTTTGGCTTCCGTGTTTAGGGAACCTCTTAGCATGGAGAAGATTGAAAGAGTAAATTGGACACAGTATGGGCACCATGACTCTACCACTGGCCTTGGGGACCCAGGCCAGTGTGGGAGCAGGAAGCCTGGCACTCACTGGCCATGGCTTTGTCTGTTTGGCAGGCACCCTCTAAGGAGGCCCTCTGCCTCCTTGTTACCAAGCAACTTGTGGCTGTCTATGCAACAGAGAGTATCAAACACGCCAGGCCAGTGTGGGAGCAGGAAGCCTGGCACTCACTGGCCATGGCTTTGTCTGTTTGGCAGACACCCTCTAAGGAGGCCCTCTGCCTCCTTGTTACCAAGCAACTTGTGGCTGTCTATGCAACAGAGAGTATCAAACACAAAAAAACAGGTCAAATTTGTCTTCGCATGCCCTCCTTTCCCCAGTTCCTCACCCACTTCCTGATGCTCCACGTCCTCACCCAATGTCCTTTGGTCGTCTTCACTCAGAGCAAACCCTTCTCCCACCTCCCCCACCACTGGGCTGTTTCCTTTCAAACTTTCTGTCTTTGAGCCAGGCCAGACCTTGGGGAGTTGTCATATCTCATGTTGGGCAGAATTCTAACATTTTTACAACCCATAAAAACTTAAAAAAAAAGTGTTCTTGATAAATTACTTCTACTTAAGATACAAAAATCTCATTATAAGATTGCAGAAATTGTTTCTCTTTAAGGAGAGATTAAATTGAATTCTACCTACAGAAAATGATGAAAAAATTAATTTGGGTATATAGAGCTTTGTTCACTAAAACATTAAAGTGAAAAAATTTTGAAGACTTTGAACTAATTTCATGATGTGAATCTGAAGGGTTAATTTGGGTAGACAATTATAAACAATAAATTGAGATGATGCTGGGCAGGCTTGATAATCTGAGAACTGGGCCAGTTGTGGTGGGTTTTGGTGACACTGTCCTGGCCCTGAGGTCAGGAGGTCTCAAGTCCCGGTTGGGGATCCAACACACATGGTTACTCACGCTGAATACTCAACCCTCTTACGGGCTTCATTTTTATTTCAAATGAAGGTGTTTTCTATTTAGTTTCTGAAGGTCATTTCAAGGGCTAGAAGGCAACAAATCCAAATCCATTCACTTTTGGTGTGAATGGTTGATTGTTAATTTTCTGATTTATTTGTATTAAAAAGGGGACAAACCTATTAATTCAAAGAAGTGACTTTTTACAGAAGGCATTTTAGCAGAGCTTGTTTGGCCGGTTGCCCTTTTACCCACTCCAGTGCCCAAAATGTCAGCGTAGGCTGTGCCAGAGGGGTGAAGTGGAGAGGACACGGTCTTTGAAATCAGCAAGAACACCTGGGTTTGATCGTGCAACCTTGATCTAGTTCCTTCATCTGTAAAAGGGGCTGGATTGGCATACTAAAAAACCAAATGAACAAGGAAGTATGAAAGTTCACTGTAACTTCCCAAACCCTAAAAATGTGAGTGTGTCCATGACTCCCGCCTATACCTAAGGCTGGCGCTGTCCCCGACAATGAGAAATGTGGCCAGGGGAGTTTTTGTGAATATGGATCCAGTGCCAGCAGCACCTGGGAATTTAAACTTAGTGGGTTGGGTGAGGATGGGAGCAGAGATAAAAAGAAAATCTCTTGAAAAAACCACCTCTCCAATTATCTTTAGCTCCTTGAAATCTGTCCTGCAGGTCAGTCTGTGCCTGTAGCAAGCAGCCTGGGCTTGGGGGCACCATCAATCTGGGGCTGAAGCATCATGGTTCATTTAATTAATTCAACTCCAGAAATGAAAGAATACCTAGATATTTTTTTTTTCTCAAGAGTGTGCTGGGGAAGAGAGTATGGCCTTGGGACCCTACCTGAGCATCTAACCTTCAGTGGGACCCACTTCTAACTTTGGCCTAGGTTAACATTGTTATAAAGGCTCCGAGATGTTCCCAGAAATGCTGGGCTTCTACCTCTTGTCCAGATGGGATATCTGGTGAGGTAGGAAGAGGGGCATGGGCTTTAGATTCAGACAGACTAAATTTTCTCATTCCTGGATTTTTGCCCCTGACCAGCCGTGAAATCTTGGACAGGTTATATAAACTCTCTGAGCCTCAGTTTTTTAATCTGAACAAATGGAGATTATAACACCTACTACTTAGACTTCGACATAAGCAAAGCACTTAGCACAACATTCGGCACTAGAGGTGCATAATAAATAGAGGTTAAAGAGTGTGTAACTTCATGTTCAATGTCTCACGGTGGGAAGCAGACACCCAGTCTCAAGATTTATGTCCCCTTCCCATAAAGGAGGGACTTTAAGGCCATTTCTCAATACAGGGACCAATAGTTTCTTAATTCAGTGGACATATATTAGTCTCAGGTGGTTTCTATACACAAAATTTTGTTTTTATTTTCAGTGATTTCAGAAGGAAAGGTCCAGAGAGGGAACTCTTTGTAAAGTGAATTCCATGGGAATGGAGGATTTACTATCCCAGGTCAGACCCATGATTCATCCGGCTGGAATTCTGTTGCTCCCAGCAGCCTTCGAGGCATGGTGGTCATCCTGCTCCCTGAATGGCTCTGACTCTCACAGATCTGCCCAAAGTTGTTTGGAATCGATTTATGTTTCCCACCAGCAGCACCTCTTGGGGGTGTGGAGTTTCTGAGTTTATTGCTTTTCTGCAAAGGCTGCCCTGCTTCTCATGTGTGTGGGGTGGTCTTGCTCAAGCTTCATCCCATTGGTTACTCTTGTTTATTCTGTCTGGAATCTCTTAGACACTATAGAATATCACAGCAAATTGGGATCTTGGAGATCTCTGAAACCAGTGTTTCCCAAACAACCCAAGGACCTTTAAAAACAGATTCCAGGCCCCAGAGACTGAGATTCAGTAGATCCTGGGTGGGGATGTGAAGGCAATACTTGCACTGTGCAAAAACCTTCCCAAGAGAATCTGATACTCAGCTGGATTTGTACACTACTCCCAGGAGATTCAGTAGATCCTGGGTGGGGATGTGAAGGCAATACTTGCACTGTGCAAAAACCTTCCGAAGAGAATCTGATACTCAGCTGGATTTGTACACTACTCCCACCTTCATCATTGTCCAGATGGAGAAAGCATTATGGGGGCGGGGGGAAGTGACTTTTCTGAGCATATTAGGATTGGAGAAAGAACCAAAATTAAGGATTCTTCCTTCTCTGCTCAAGGGTCCTTTAGTGGTGATCAAGCCCTTCCCAGCTGTCCTGAAGACTTCCAGCCTTAACAGATATCGACATGAGTCCCAGATCCACAGTGTCCTTTTCAGGATCTTCTTTAATGGTAGAATTTGCTGTTCAGGATGGGTCCACTAGAACTGTGGGTAGTTGTGGCTTTGCATAAGAGGACAGTTGCTATTCTGCTTTATTTCCAGTGTCCCTCTGAAGGTGCCCCACACAGTATCGGCCTTCCTCAGCTGAGCACCAGGCTGAGGCTTGCTGGGAACAGAATCTAATAATTTCCAGATCCTTGCCCCAGGGGTGGGCTATTGCTCTGAGCCTGGTGGTATTAACTGTTCCAGAACCTACAGGAGGCATCTGGAACAGGGAACCCTAGAAGCGGGGAAACCTGGCAGGTACTTCAGGCAGGGTAGGCATGAGATCAGTTCTAAACTAAGGAAGGTTCTAAGGAACCAGGAGAGTGTAGGCAGATGCTAGGTTGGTTTTCAGAAGTGTCACTGGAGTAAAGGGCATTGGGCACAAACTTGTAGATCAAAGTATGAAGGTCCAAGAACCTGAGGAGCAAGAGGATTAGCAACAGTGGTGACAGGGCGCTGGAGAAGTCAAAGTGAGATTTGATCTCCAGGTTGAAGCTGTTTCCTAACTTGTTTTTTTCTTCCTTCTGGGTGAGTGGTGGGGGTGGGAGGGGCTGAAACATAGATACCTGAGAGGTAAATTCCACCCATGAAGGGAGCAAAAATCTTCCAATATTTATTGTGCACCTAACATGAGTCAAGCCCTGTGCTTTCATATAAGTATTAAATGTGTTTAAACTTGCTGAAACTTTGTAGCACTGGAGGGAGACTTATAGTATCCCTTTTAAATATCAGGAAGTTCAAGTTCAGAGAAGCTGAGTGACTGTAGATCTTCTGAGTCCAAGTTCAAGGCTTAAAAAGGTGCTAGGACCACCAAGAAATCCCTATGGAACCTTTCTGAGTGTCTAGGTTTTCTTCTTTTAAATCCCCGAGCCTGGGGCTCAGTTAAAGCCAGGACAAACCATACCACCAAGGTTGCTCAGACCCAAAGGGCCACCATGAGGGGACTGGTGAGAGTTTGGTCAGTGTATTGTGGTGGGTGGACCCTCAGTCCCAGAAAATCCCACAGTGGCCCCAATAGTAGCTTAACCTCATGGAGTGTGGGCTTTGCTGGGTCATGGGCAGTAGCCAAGAAAAGCAGGTACTCAGGGTTAGGGCTCTTGTCCCCAGAGAGACCAGGGGGAACCAGGTGGTGTCAAAAGGGAAATCCAGTGACTGGAATGTTTACAAGGTCAGGAGCAGAAAAATGAGTGAGAGAGAAAGACTATCATAAGCAATAAGGCCAAACCTTGGTTTTTGGAGAGAAGATCAAGGTCACAGTGAGAGCAGCCCCAAGGTGGGCTTGATGCTGAGCTACTAATCTGAGGGTGCCAGGGTCTTCATATCTCCCCTGCTGAGGGTCTGCTTGGGTCCCTGAAGCTTGGATCAAATGGCCCCCAGGGAGGAGACAGGATTGGGAGCAGGAGAGGGAGGAAGCCTGCCTCTTTCTTCCTCTCTTACTTCAACAAAATACCACCCCCCCTATTTTATTAAAACTCATTTATGAAAAATAGAAAAAAAGAACTGCTTTATCTTGTTATTACACATACCACACACTGGAAACATAGTTTAATACTCATTCGCATCTAAATTGTATAAAGAACCTGCAAACATCAAATATTGATTGGTTATAGACTGAGTAAAGAAAAAGCCATTAAGCACTGGGTTCCATTTTAAGTACATTGCAGCACCCTCCAAGAAGAAACAAATCAATTAGTAATATACAGCACAATGCTAAAAAAGCAGGCTAGGCAGTGATTGTACCGGTTTTATTACTGTTGCTAAGCCATCTCATCTGCTCAATTCAATACGAAGAAACAAAGCGGAATACAAAGGAAAATAAGTTCTCAGCTGTCACTACTAATCACAATAATAAGGATCTTCCTCATGTTGAAGGCCTAAGTGTGTTATACCCCAGAAGAGCACTCAATGGCCCCTGTGGGTCATTGGTACCATTTTGATCCTGATCCACGGAATTAAATTTTATCCATACCTGTTGACTGAGCTAAATGTTAAGGGAGCTGTGGCAAACTGAACCATTTTGATGGGCACCCTAGAATCATTAAATAAGAGTCATGACCAAAATCCAACTAAATATTCATCCCATTATATATGTGTATGACACCACTATTTCTTATAAATTGGAAAAAGTAAGCTTTTTTTTGCATATATGATGAAAATCAATTCCTCTCTTAGTAGGACAAAATGAAAATCAGGTGCATACTGCAGCCATTGTGAGGTTAAAACACTCCTACCACCTGCCTCAACTCTTTAAACAACGGAGCAGTGCCTCCTTCTAGATATAGAATCGCTCTTACACTGGCACTACAAGTAGCTAGGCAACTCACCAGCCACCAGAGAGAAACTGGAATCAGACCACCTGGTGTTTGTTATTATAAGTACTTTTGTTTTTGGAAGTTCGAGCTTGTTCCGTCGATCTGTTGCAAGTGCAAAAAAGATAAGAAACCACTTGTCTAAGTGTGCACTGAAAAATTAACCTGGTCCCCTCTGTCTAACAGCATGATAACCCTTCAACACTGAGAAAAACTGAAGCCTTTTTATTTAAAATAAAGAACACGTATATAGGAAGCCCCACAAAGCAAATGTATATGTAATGAGTTATTATAAAGCAAATGCTCATTTTAACCACTACCCAGATCAAGAAATAGAACTTTGCCAGCTACTTCAGAAGACCTTCAACAGCCTCTCCCATCTCAACCCCCTCCTTACTCTTAAAAGGAATCATTATCCTGGCTCATGTAATTAATCACTTCCCCACATTTCTCAATATATCACCCAAGTGTGCATCATCTCTAGGTACTGTGGCTTAGTTTTGCCCACTAAAATTTTATAAATTTTTTTTGTTTGTTTTTTTAAATCTACAGAATCCTCTTTACTCCTTTACTTTTTTTTACCTTTTAAAGAATCTGGACCACTTGACCTGTAGCATATTCCAGACTCAGGATTTTGCTGGTTCCCTCTCTGAGGTGCAGTTCAACACATTCTTCTGTCCTGCGCATTGCCACCTAGATCCTTCTGCAAGATTATAGCTGTGTTCTTTCATCAGGAGGTACTTAATGTCTGACTGGTGCTGTCTTTTTGGATGTTAGCACTGTTGAAGCTCAAGGCCTAGATCCACTTATTTATTAGGAGTTGTAAAATAATGCTATTCTAATCATATCTTTTCCCTCATTTATTAGTTGAAATATATTTATAAAAATATGCTCCCCTTTATCTACTATTTCGTTACTCAGTGATAGTTTATATAGGAAAGGCAGGATAAATGCTCAACTCTTTTTCCTTATTTGCAATTTTCAAGATACTGCACTGATTCTCTTTTATCCTCTGAAGTTGGCCAATTAACTGTTTTTATATCATTACAAACACATGGATTTAAACATATTTTTGAATTTTAATTAATCATGATTATTATGTTTTGGAAACTCAAATTGTCATATTTTTGGTCAGTGGTAGCCTCCTGAATTCTTTTGATGTGACTCGAGTAAAATTTTAAAGCTTCCTTGCCAAATAGTATGACAAAATGTTCTTCCTACAGACCTGGAATCATCCATTTTCTCAAAAGTCCTGGTTTCTTGTGATGAGAAAAGGTATTTTAAGTACACAACCTGGGTGCTATGGAAGTTTATTGCTACCAGGTTTGCAACTGTCTTTTGGCTTCTTTAGTGAACTGAGCTAGGAAATATATATGTTCATATATGTACATTAGTGTAAACGTATATCTATATGAAATACACATATATGCATATGGCAAAATATCTCATGAGTTCAAATTCAAGAATACATAACTTTTTATTTAATCTCTTCTGTATTACATCTGTTTCTTTTTTCCTGCTACGAATTACATTCTCAAGAACACAGGTGATAATGCAATTAGACGATTCTATAATTATTTTTTTACTTTATCTTTCCTTATACACACAACAGTATCAGAGTAATAATACTTATGCTACTACCACCATTATTAATATAAAAAATCTAGAGCAGCTTAACTTTTTTTTTGTATATGTGCTCTCCTATCATTTCTTTTCCTTTTTTTTTTTTTTTTTTCTCCTATCACTTCTTGTAGTTGTACTATTTCTACACTGTTTGGTGCTTGGGCACGTAGCCATTACATATGATATTCTTTTCCTTTAACTTTTCTTTAGTTTTAGTTTGTAAGTGCTATATGTTTAATGTTCATATTGGTTCTTAGGTTGATATTTCTCTAGTCATTTTTGTTGTTTAAAGTTTGTTTTAATGTTGATTCCTTAGAAAACGCTCATGGGAGAAATATTCCTTGAACCTTGGATGCTGATAATATGTCTTTCTCTACGTTATATTAAATATGTTACTCTAGGGGCCGGCCCGGTGGCGCACTGGGATAGTGCGCCGCTTGGGAAGCGCGGCGGCGCTCCCGCCCGAGGGTTCGGATCCCACATACAGACCGGTTCCCGCTCACTGGCTGAGCAGGCGCGGGAGCAACACCGAGGGTTGCAATCCCGTTGCTGGTCCCCGGTCCGGTACGGGGGCAACACTGAGGGTTGCGATCCGTTGCCGGACACGGAAAAAGACAAAAAAAAAATATATATATGTTACTCTATTTTCTTCTGATATAAAGTGCTACTGCCAAAAAAGTCATCAATCTAAATTTCTTTCCCTGATAAATTACTTGCTATTTTGTTTATGTTCCCAAAATATTTTTTTCTTTTTCTTTAAAGTTTAGCAGTTTTACTAGAATATGCTTTGGTGTTGCTCGTTCTGGGTCAATATTCTTAGGTATACAGTGTACACTTTTGGTAAGTAGTTTCAATAAGGATAGTTCCCCTGAATTAGCTTTAGTATTTGTTTTGATTCAGTTCTTTGGTTTTCTTCTATTATCTGTATGTTGCACCTTCCTTGCCTATCTTTCATGTACGCCATATTTTTGATATAAAAAATGTATTCTTCTCACCATCTATTTCTTGCAAGGCATTAATTATTGTGTTTATTTCCTCTCTGTTCTTTCTAGTTTAGTCTTCATTTATCAAAATAATACTTTCTTCTGTTTCAAATTATTTTCTGAGTTTTACCACCTAACTTCTGAGCTTTTCTTATACTGATTTATATTATTTTTCTTGTCTTGTATTATTGTCTTAGTGTCTTTTAGCTCATTTTGAAATGGAAGCTCACAGTTTTGACCTATTCCATGCCTTTCTGGCATGCTTTTATTTTCTGTAGGGGAGTTATTCTGTCCCTCCATATTTATTTATCTTTTTTCCTTACTGTAACTTTATATGTGATTCTTTTCTGTTATGCATTTTTATGTGACATTAGTTTTCCTGAACTTTTAGGGTTCAGGAGCTTTTCTACTTCACAGAGCTCCCTCTATTCTTTTTCTTTTATTTTATGGTGTTCAAAATATAGCAGTTTTCTTTCTGAAGTTTCCAGCTCTGTTTCTTTTCCCCACTTTTATGTGGACACTCTCTTTCTCTCTCCCTTTTTTTGGTCTCTATTATTCCTTCCCTATTCAATATTGATTTTGCTTCTAGCTCTTTCTTGGAAAGGAGACTTAGTGGACATATGGCTCTGGCCCCTTCAGGTCTTACCACGGGCCCCTTGCACTCACATACCACTGGATTGGGCAAAGCCTTGCCCAGTTTTAGCAGCTGTCCTCAGATAATATTTCAGCAAATATTTGTTGGCTATTTTGAGACTCTCCCATTCTCAGGTTTGTGAGATATCCTGTTGCTTTCCTCTCCTTTCTCTTGTACAGCTTCTGAAACTATACAGGTCTTATGGTTGTTGGTGCTTTTTTACCCACTTGTGTTTTGGGGTTTGAGGGGAATATCTTATCACCAAATTTTGCTGTAAATGCTGACCATGCATTTTCAGTTTTGCTATACGGTTGTTCTGCTTTTATGTAGGGATTCAGAAAGATTAAAAAAAAACCCCAAAACTATGCAGTTATTACCATCACTGCCATCTTCCCAGAATCCTTAAAAATTTTTTTAACATAGGAATCTTTTGAGCTCATTTGCTATGATTAGCCCCCTTACACCATGTATCTGATCAGACCCCTGACCTGCATTTCTGCTCCTGGGGATGCAGGATTTTCAGATTTCACCTCAGGGACATCTCCAATGACCATGGCCTAGGACCAGCTGCTACATCATGTCCTGCCTGTTTTTGATACAGCTCACTAGTATAATTTAACCTTTTCTTGATAGTGCTGCCCAGACTTAATGAGTTGTTTAGGGCTGTTTGAACCTTCACTAAATGATTCCAGGTATAAATATTTTATACTGACTCACTTTTTCCTCTCTCTGCTGTCAGGCATGCTTTTCAGTACTTCAGCATGAGCTCCAGTGCTTAACCTAATTTCATACCCAGTGTGAGGTGTGGGTATAAGAGGGGCCC
The DNA here is from genome assembly GCF_000696425.1 of Galeopterus variegatus. Lineage (NCBI taxonomy): Eukaryota > Metazoa > Chordata > Mammalia > Dermoptera > Cynocephalidae > Galeopterus > Galeopterus variegatus. The sequence goes on along the minus strand of NW_007726350.1, from coordinate 137,879 downwards.
ATACCTCTCTGTGTATCAGGCTGAGGGGCAGCTAGCTGCAGGAAGCCTTCATGTCACAGTTTTGGTGTGTATTTATATTTTGATATTTATGGTTGGTGGATGGTAAATGGTACTAGAAGTCTAACCTCAGATAAAAGGATGGCACTAGGATTCTGAATGAACAGGGTTGGGAATGTTGAGGCCTTCAATTTCAATGTATTTAATTAAAGCACATTTATGTAGCATCTCCATCCTCCAATAAGCATAGCTCCTTACAACAGTGTTAGGTCAGTAGATAAGGAAGGGGAAGAATTATGCAATCATGTCAAAAAGTTATACAATTGACCCATAATTATAGAGCAAACCTGAGGGTAAGTGAGGAGAGGCATGTCACACTTACTGTTTCTACAACAGTTTTCAGTTGATGAATTTTCCTTGTTCTTCTAGTTTGTTTCTCAGACTGAATATAAACATATACACATGTGTGTGTCCATACACATACATGCACACATCCTTGTGCACCTGTGTGTGTGTACGTGCACATATATGCATGTGTGCCCATACACATACATACACACGTGCTTGCATGCGCACCTGTGTGTATGTATGTGTGTCCATGTGCACACCTATGCACACACTCACACACCCTGTTCATTCATGTGAAACTTTCTGGTCATTTCTCTTTTGTTCTTTTTTGTTGATAACAAGTTAAGAGTAGTAACAACAATAATTACAACCCAGCCGTATGCTACATATGCTCACACACATGATCTCCTTACTTTTACATCTGTGTCTCCTTTGCTCCACACACAGTTCCTCTAGACAGGGACCTCAGACAACAAAGACCAGAGGCCCTCATCCCTCCCTGCTGGGAGGTAGACACTCCTTGGAGAGGAACCCTCCAGTTAGCTGGCTCTCTACAACAGGGCAGGAAGTCAGGGCTGTGGAGATAAAAGCTGCTTTCAGGATTGAATTACCCTAAACAGTTCTGACACCCAGCAATCCGTGGGAGGTTTTAATGGCTCCTGTGGTGGCTGCTGTGTTGTATTCTCAGCCACCCCCTGCTCCCAGAGGGAAAGTCAGTAACACATGGGAGAAGAGAAAGGTCACAGGAAAAACAATATCCTGAAAGCAGACCTGTAAAAATTAAGTTAAGAGAGTCCTCAGGGCTAATGTGGTTATTCCCAAGTGGGTTTCAGGCCAGAGTTGTGCTAGTAAAGTATTTGTTATTGAGATGGGTGCTGTGGACTCACCCATCAGCGGGTTCCCTATATGGGATTTGGTTTTGAGGCTTAAGTGGGAAGTGATAGTGGTTCAAATACCAGTGGTGCCACACCCAGGCCTGAAGAGGCATAGACTTCTGCCCTCATCCATTCTTGTCTGCAGACTGGGAGAGAAGACTTGATCTAGTGCATCACATGGGGGTTATGGTATTAGGATTTGCTGCCTCTTGTTGTGAGGTGCCCTGGCTCCTGAGAGAGAGAG
>NW_007726350.1:133871-135133 GCF_000696425.1 Galeopterus variegatus | reverse complement strand
GGTCTTACTTTAACCTGAATGGAGCCTTCTAGGATTGAGATTTCCCACCTACTTGCAATGAAGACACCACTGACCAGAGAATCCTGCTGCTCCCTCAAACAGCAATGCCAATGGATTGGGACCAGGTTTCCAACACTTCTTTAGGCACTGCACATGGCCTTCAGTCTGACTTCCTGGTTGGAGAGCCAGGCACCTGAGTCACTCCCCTGGCCCAGGCTGCTCAGACAAGGTGTGCTCCCCTTTTCTACCCACCCTCTGCTGTGTCTCAGCATGCTTCATGGTCAAGGCCTTTAGAGCTTATCAGAGTTGTAGCTATGTCACAGAGTGCTTGAAGGTTTCCCTAGGCCATACCAGCCTAGGAGTAAAAAGTAGGATCTTGACATTAGTAACCAGTAGTATTTTCCTGGTTCTGCTCTGATGCACACTGAAAGGACCTAAAGTTTCTCACTCAACACCCTTACATGCTCTGTACTCTCACCTTGACCTCTGAACTTGTTCTTTTCTTCCCAGAACACCACTGTTTGAAACTATACCCTCTGTATACCAGCTTGTTGTAATCCTCTTCTTTTGAATATAGGCAAGACCTGTGAGTTGCTTCTAACCAATAGAATACAGCAAAGGTGATGGGAAGTCATTTTCACGAATGTGTTATAAGATTGTAACTCTGTCTTGCTAACAGACTCNCTCACAAGGTCCTTGTGGATTATTATATCTCTGAAAGATGGGCAGATGGAGGTGCAAGCAACCCAACTGACTGGGGGATTTGGGGCAAGAAAGAACAGATGGTCCAACTGCTGGGTTCAGGTCCCAGACCCTCTAAGTTGAATTGGAGAACAGGGACACACATGAGAGGGTGAGAAATCCAAATGTAAAGGTAGAAAGAAAAGCAGTGGGGGGAGCATTAGGACCAAATGGTGGGTCAAAAAGAAATGTAAAGTATTAAGACTAGAGGGCTAGAAAAAAGCAGGGAAGAGACACTTCTTCCTTATTCCTGCCTGCAATGCAGTCATTTTGTGACCATGAGGCAACAAGCATAAGGAAAAGGCCAAGAAGACCATAGAGATGTGAGTCTCAACATCACCAGGCACTGAACCAATGACAGTAGTCACTTCTAGGGCCTCTGAATTAACACCAGTAGTTATTTATAAAATAACTTTTGTTATAGGACTGGACCCTTCTTTGGGCCCCCAGATATTAGCTGGGTCTTACTTTAACCTGAATGGAGCCTTCTAGGATTGAGATTTCCCACCTACTTGCAATGA
>NW_007726350.1:131909-133080 GCF_000696425.1 Galeopterus variegatus | reverse complement strand
TCTTTTCTTCCCAGAACACCACTGTTTGAAACTATACCCTCTGTATACCAGCTTGTTGTAATCCTCTTCTTTTGAATATAGGCAAGACCTGTGAGTTGCTTCTAACCAATAGAATACAGCAAAGGTGATGGGAAGTCATTTTCACGAATGTGTTATAAGATTGTAACTCTGTCTTGCTAACAGACTCCTCTCTCTCTCCACTGCCTTTGAAAAAGCAAGCTGCCATGGCAGGGAGGACCTGTTGAAGCCAGCTAGGAACTGAAGCCCTCAGTTCAGAAGCCCTCCAGGAACTGCCAAAAACCTTGTGAACTTGAGAGTGGATTCTTCCCCAGTCTAGCTTTCAGATGAGACCCCAGCCCTGGCTAACACCTTGACTGCAACCTTATGAGACACTACAAAGCAGAACACTCAGCTAGGCTGTGCCTGGATTCCTGATCCACAGAAACTTACGGAACAAACATGTGTTGTTGGAAGCCAGTACATTTATAGGAATTTGTTATGAAGCAATAGATCACTTTGCCCTCGTGCAAAAGCACCTTCCCTAAAGGTAGTATTTTCTTTGGCCTCTGCATCTTGTTTGTAAGCACCCAGCAGGGAGGCTGCTGGCTGGGCTGAGCTCTACCCTGTGCCTTCTCTCTCCTCCCTGGCCCAGTGATAGCTAAGGCATTTCCTCCTTGTGTTCCTCTTCCTTTTGGTAGGTGAGGGGTAAGCAGGGAAGAGCCCCTTTTGTCATCAAAAGTTAGTGTTTTGGCTTTTTTCCTCCTAGATCCTCTGTTCATCTCCAAGCCTGGGTGAATTAAAAAAAAAAACCACAAACATTTCTCTGTCCAAGACCACTGAAGCTTTGCTGCAACAAGCAGAGAACTGAATAGGCTCTGAGGGGATGCAGGGTTGTTTTTATAGGCAGAAGCAGCAAGTCTGGGGGAAGAATAATAATTAAAAGTGTTTTCCCAAACAACAACTGCTTAATGCAGTTGCCCTGATGGAGGGGTCTTTTGTGCTCTGCTAGTCTTCGATCTAAATGATCTTAATCAAGGCGTGCTGAGTCCAGAGTTCCTGGATCATTTGTTGTCTCCCACTTATGTAACCTTTAACTGAAACAAATGGGAAAAAAAAAAACAACATGTTTTCTCTAGCCAGCTGGGAGAGAGAAAGGCCATGGTTCCTGGCT
>NW_007726350.1:126576-131007 GCF_000696425.1 Galeopterus variegatus | reverse complement strand
AAAAAAAAAAACCACAAACATTTCTCTGTCCAAGACCACTGAAGCTTTGCTGCAACAAGCAGAGAACTGAATAGGCTCTGAGGGGATGCAGGGTTGTTTTTATAGGCAGAAGCAGCAAGTCTGGGGGAAGAATAATAATTAAAAGTGTTTTCCCAAACAACAACTGCTTAATGCAGTTGCCCTGATGGAGGGGTCTTTTGTGCTCTGCTAGTCTTCGATCTAAATGATCTTAATCAAGGCGTGCTGAGTCCAGAGTTCCTGGATCATTTGTTGTCTCCCACTTATGTAACCTTTAACTGAAACAAATGGGAAAAAAAACAACATGTTTTCTCTAGCCAGCTGGGAGAGAGAAAGGCCATGGTTCCTGTCTGCTGCTCAGAGCAGCAACAGCTTCGGCATCATGTTAAGGCGTTCTGCCATAATTCCAATACCACATAATGTTAGACTGGAGGTTCAGGGGGTAACTTCAAGTCCGTCAGGGCTGGGTAGGGAGTTCTGAAGTAATGGTGGTGATGCCCTCCTAGCTCACAGGACACGGGGTTTCTTTTTGAAAATGACGATCAGTTCAGAATAATTTACAATGCACCTTCCAGAGCGGGATAAGGTGGGGGCACCTGTCCTAACAATAGATGTGATCAGAACTGGGAATTGAGAAGGGGACCCGGGTCTCTTGAACTGGGCTCACGGTGGCTTCCCAAGGGCCTGATGTGAAGCACCAGGGGCTCTGGATGAAGCATTTTCAGGAGAAGACTCTGGCTTGTTCACAGCTGCAGCCCCCAGGGCACCCAGCACTGGGGTCAGCACAGAGCAGGCTCCCAGTACCTGCTTGTTGAATTGAGCTATATGAGATTTTCCCCTAGGGTTGGGATTCAGGTGGAGCAACAATGTTGCCTGCATTGATCACTGAGATGAATGTCCCGAGCGGAAAGAGAACAGCTGGTTAGGGTGCAGCGAGAGTGAGCGTCTCCCTTCAGGCTGGTCAGGGATGGGGCGGTGCTTGGTGTTGTTCCCGACTGGCCTGGGGTTAGAGTGAGGAAGACTTTGAAGTGAGCGGGCTTGACTTTGAACACTGACTCTGTATTTGATGGTAGGGTGTGTCACATAACCTTTCTGATCCTCCATTTCCTCAGTTCTAAAATGGGCAAAATAACAATGTTCATGTAGCTCACTAGGTGTCAGGCACCCATCTGAACCCTCGACACAGCTTAACTCATCAAACCAATGAGAAGTTAGTAGTAATAATATAAGCATCATTTTTTGATGTGAGGAAGCAAGGGCACAGGCATGAGAAGGGGGTTAAAGTGAGTGGCATAGCTGGGATTTGGATGCAGGTAGGCTGCAGTCTTAAGAATTATGCTGTATTGCTTCCCCATTGTGACAGCTACCCTCAAGGGATCTGTAAGAATAAACTGAGAGAGATACTGGAATGACATGCTCAGTAACCACTGAGCTGTGGGCAGGTGGATGGAGGAACTCTGCTCTGGTGAGTGCTCTCCCTTCAATCCAGCCTTCAGTTCCACCTGTTACTGTCACCAGGTCCATGGAGAGGTGCTTTTTCTCCCTCAGCCACTAGGGAGACGCTGGTTTTGGGCATTGGACACCTCTTGGGGATGCTGACTGGCTCTCCAGAGTGCAAATCCTCTTCCACAGGAAGAGACTTTATAACATTAGCAATGGCGATCAGGAATCATGATTTAGCTCCATGACCCTTCTCTTCCTGGAGCACAACCATGCTCACTCCTTGGACACCTCTTGGGGATGCTGACTGGCTCTCCAGAGTGCAAATCCTCTTCCACAGGAAGAGACTTTATAACATTAGCAATGGCAATCAGGAATCATGATTTAGCTCCATGACCCTTCTCTTCCTGGAGCACAACCATGCTCACTCCCGGGGATGGAAAAGGCACCCAACCTGCTGCAGTGACTGGGAGCCCACGAGCCTTGTTAAGGCTGGTGCTTCATGTGCCATCACTAGTACATTTGCTATAAATAGGTGATCATCTAAAATTAGCAAAACAAGAGAGAACACATAGCACATGGTTAAACAGCAGGGCAGCTGAGCAGGGAACTGGCCAGACCCCAAATGGGTTCCAAGGGTTGTATCTGTGGCCCTGTGCCTGCCACCCCTTAAGGACTTGTTTCCCCCAGTTGAATGGGTGCTAACAGAAGTGCTCTCCAAGTGCACCAGCGAAGGCTGTGGTGCACGGAGGATGCCAGTTAGCTGCAGTGATCAGCTCTCATACACGTGCATGGGTGCGTTGCCCGCCAGGGACACTGTCTTGAACGTTAGTGAAGATGCAGATGTGCTCTGTTCAAGCAAAAACAGACATAAGAAACAGGGCCTTTCAGAAAAGAGAGAGCCCTCTAGAAGACCCACGCAACGATGGGTTCCCTCTAAGGTTTCTTTGTCACAACTTTGCCCTTCCGAATGTTATCTGGCTTAGAAAATTTTACTTTCTGTGTGATTTTTAAGAAACACGCTCTTTAGCCTTTTACACAAGTTGTATAACTTAGGGCAAGTTACTTAACCTCTCTGGACCTTAGTTTGCTCATCTGTAAAAGGGAGGCAATATCAAGAGTACCAACAAATGAAATAAGGCATGTGAGAGCTCGGCACAGTTCCTGGCACACAGCAACGCACAGTGAGTAGCAGTTACTGTTGAGCGTGAAGAGGGGACTATGCCACGCAGGGCCTTTACTGGCTGAGAGATGAAACACTGAAAGACACCTTGTCCCCTTCCCAAGGCCCAGCTCCTCATCTGTAAAGAGGAAGTTGGGTTGCAGTCCCGGGTTCCCAGACTTTGTTGCTAATCAGAATTTCCTTGACGGCTTGTTAAAAATGTGGATTTTGACCTCCCATTCCAGACATTCAGATTCCACAGGTCTACAGGGGCCCAGGAATCTGCATTTTTCATGAGCAGTACTTACAGACCCCTTACCCCTCACCCTGGCCAGGTGACCCAGATGCAGATAACGTGAGGACACACTCAGAGAAACCCTGGGCTGGATCTAGTTCCCCGATCAGCTGACCAGCTCACTGCTATACTTGTGAAGTTCTGGATTATGTCCGTAAGTGGGCATTTCTAGGGAAAGCTGCTAATGACACAATTAACCCAATGTGAGTCCTTGCAGAGTGAGTGGGCTCCCCGGCCCTCCTACCCTGCCTTGTCTCCTGGCTTCTCCCATCCTGGGACCTCTAGCCTCTAAAATGGGCATACGGTGAGGAACTTTGGCTAAGGAAGGGGTCTTGGCTCCCTCCCTGTCCCCCACCCAACAGGGGGTTGTCTGCAATGCTAAAAAGTGAGAAGATGACAGGATATTTTAGAATTAGATTAGAACATGTTATTTATTTAGGAATTGGGTGAATCTGAAGGGAAGGGACCTTTGCTATTGGGGTGTGCCACCAAAGTGGGCTTGGCTGGGCCTGCAGGGCTGAATGCTGAAGGCTCTGAGGGAAACAAAGACCCTCAATGAGTGGGAAGATGGGTTCTGAGGGAGGGGCCGGGCCCTGTGCAGCCTGCCTTCCAACAATGCTGTCATCCCCAGAAGGGCGTGCTTGGAGCATAATGGCTCTAGCTACAAATTCTATTAACTCTAATAGTTGTTCTGTGGTGAATGGATAATACATTTAGCAGAAATAGACCCAATCAATTTATATGAAACACATAAAACTTTCTCATTGGAATTGGCATCTGTTCTTGAATCATAGGAGCGTGTGTGGAAATGGCCAGTCTGTCACCCTTACTCTGGGTGCATTAGCAGTGCAGTGGGTTAATTGGAGCAATGGTCCAGTAAGTCTCTGGCTCCCTCATTCCCGTCCCTTCAGCCCTCAGCACCACGGAGCTGGGAATGGGAAGGGGCCTGGAGACTACATCAAACCTGCACATTTTAAAAATGGTAGTTGACCTGCCCTTGTCTGTGTTTGCACCAGCCCCTCTGCATGAGCTCCATTCCCAGTGGTTTGCTGGCCTGCCCCAGCAGGGAGGCTACATTAGAAGCAGAAGGGCCCCAGGACCACAACTTGCTAGTGCAAACCAGCCAGGGCCCAACGCAGGTGTTCTGACTCCTAGCCCAGTGCTCTTTCCATGATTCTGCATATTTTTAATGGTCCCCCCCCACCCCGCGTTGGCAAGAGAGGTATACTCAGAAAATGGTAAACCAACCTGTCACCAAACAACCCAGAGGCAAGGCTGTGGTTTGGATGCAAGGCTCCACAGATTAGGACTGTGGGATCAGACCCAAAGTTTGGGCTCATTCTCACGTTAACTGAGCTGACTGTCTTTGGCCCTCCCTGCACAGCATCTGAGCTCCAAGGGGAAGTGGAGGGATTCGGCTCTGAGGGCCTGATGTGGGCTTTTTAGGGAAAGAGGGTGGCTAACATCATTCATTACCACCAAGAGGAAGATAGGGTGGGGGGTGCAGGGGCTGGGG
>NW_007726350.1:103526-125669 GCF_000696425.1 Galeopterus variegatus | reverse complement strand
GAGAGAGAGAGAGAGAGAGAGAGAGAGAGAGAGAGAGAGAGCGCCCAGCTCTGCAGCTCTGTGATTGTATTATCCCAACCATTTGGTTAGTGTAATTGTATGTGTAAAGCTGACAAATGTAATTTCCCTGGACTTAATACTTGCCCAGTTTTCTCTTTCAGCTTCTTCATCTGATTAGCTAAAGTGACTCAGAAGCTTCCGAGAACACGGTGTGAAGCACCGGGACAGGCTTCTCCCTGCCTGGAGGCTCTGGCCGCTCACCTCTGCTCCATGGGCTGGGAGGTGAGGGAACCCCAAGACCTAGGGAGTCATCAGAGGGGAGGACTGGTTTGGAGGTCATGAAGAGCGTCTAGGGAAGTTTTGAGGCTTCGTGAGTAACTGTTATCAAAAGGCCCGACGTGGCCTTTGCGTTTCTGGGAGTTGCTCTAACGCCTGCCTGGAGGAGAGCTGAAATGCCACTGGCCACACTTGTTCTGGCCAAGCAGAAACTGACAGCGCCGAACTTTGGAAAGAAAATCTTATTATCTCGTTTCCTCGATTCTTTGCCAAAGAGTTGGGAGCTGATTTGTTTATTGTTCATGCAGGGGCTCTTGTCTGGGACTCCTACCTCTTTTCCATTTTTAGTGTTTATCTTTGCTTAGAGACTTTGATACCTGGAAGAAGCTTAGTTGAGTGAAAAAATGGACTTTGGATTGACATCCTGGTCCCACTCCCCACCAGTAGTGGGACTCTTAAATTCTTACGTATCAATTTCCTCCTCCCTATCATGGTAAAAGCAGCACCTGAACATGGACCAATGTGAAAATGAGCTGATGTGTGAAACCACCAAACGCAGATCATGCTCGGCGACTGTGTCTTTCCTTTCCCTCCCCTCCGTCCTTCTGCAGGGACCCTCCCATGCAGAGGCTCTGAGCATGGGTTAAACTTGACCTTGTAGAGATGCCCTGCTGGTTCACAGGCCTCTCTCCTCCCCTATATCAGAAGCTCAAGGACAGTGAGTCCTGGGTCGGTCCTTGGCTCTGCTGCAGCCACTCACAGTGTTGGGCACTGGGGACATGCCAGGTACATGTTTGCTGGTGATTATTACTGAGTGGGTGTGGCCATGGCCTTGGCCTGGATCTCGCTTCCTTCAAGACCTCTCCTCTGCCTTCTTTTGCTGCAGGCACATTGCCCTGCTGAAATCATTCATCTACTTGTGCTCTCCTCTTCCAGACTGGGAGTTCTTTGAGCTCCTGCCTCGGGTCTTGTTCTGTTCAGCATCTCTGTGTGCGGAACTGGCCACAGAGGAAGTGTGCAAGGATGGTGGGTGGGTCTAGATGAAAGCCTGGCAAGGCTGGGGTCCAAGGTGTGGCCTGTTCTCCCTGACCATGGGCTGAGTCCAGGGGGCTCAGTGGATGTTTCTGTGGGTGGTGGGGAAAGGTGGCCTTGGCACCTGGTAAATCCTACCATAGAAAACAGAGACATCCCACCACACACTCGTAGGGATCTGCAGCAAGGCGGGAGATCTAAGCCATGGTGGCCGGATGTCTCCTGCCACTGGAACACGGCAGGGGAAGGTTGTTGTGGGCCCGGCTCTACCTCTCCCTCATCCAAGCTGCTCCCTGATGCAGCAGTGGGTTCCTGGGGATGCAGTCACCCTTTATTTGGTTCCTGACATCTTCCTGAGGAGCCCCAGGTGGCTGGTGTGGCTGCTAGGGCTGCCCAGGGATATATTTGGCTTAATGTCTTCTTCCCTTTGAGTTGGGGTCAATCTGGAAGGGAGATAGAACACTGACCCATGCCCACTTGCCTAAGTTCTGCCCCAAGGCTGGGGTCAGGGTTCAAGTGGAAAGGTCACATAGCAGGGGAGGCTTGTGTTCCAGCCATGGTCACCTCCAGCTCTCAGGCATCCCTGGTGTTTGGTTTTATTTGGAGGTGGTGGGGGAGGCCTCACTGCTTTTAAGCCACCCCATGGTTTCATTAGTCTGAGCGGCTGTTGGGCAGGCCCTTATTGATTAGCCTTGTAGGGACAGTGGGAGTTATGTGGCAATAAACCCACACTGGAGTCAGGCAGGGTGGGTGGCTGTTTCCTAATGCTGCCTGCAGGGGAGCCGGCGCTGACATCTGAGAACCGAGCTCAAGCATCCAGCCGCCCGCCAACCGATAGATGTTTCTGGAGTCTCTGCTATATAATCAGTGCTGGTGGTTAGGCTGGGGCAGGGGGCTTGTGGCCATATTTACTCAGTGCACTAAATGGGGAAGTCTGGCTTCTTTCCTGAATTTATAGATTTATAAATTTCCTGAATTTACCGCAGGGAGGTAGAGTCGTTTGACCAAGGGCCAAGGAGTAAACGGAGGTGAATCACTGGGGTTGGGTGGCAGGGAGGGGTGTTGAGTGAGTAAGTTAGAGGGCTGCCTCCCTCAGGTTAGACGTCTCATGAGCCATGAGACCAGGTGGGGAAATAGAAGGCCGCAGTGTCGTAGGTGGGTTGCCCTGTGTGTGGAAAGATGGAAAGGTTTGTTGAGGTTCAAGGTAAAGGTAAAGGGAGGAAAGGGGAACAAGAATGATAGGAAAAGCAACTCTGTGCCCTGGTGCAGCCGGATTCCATCAGGCAGGAATCAGGAAGGGGAGAGAGTCCTGGGGCAGCTTTTTAGGGAATAGAAAGAATAGGATTTCTTCAAAGATAAAGCAAAACTAACATTTAGTTAATTAGTTGAGAGCCAATGAATTTAGTGGCAAAGGTATAAGACTCTACTTTTTTTTTTGGTACTTTGCACTAAACAAGGATTTTACACTATAAGTAGAAATTAGAAATTTATAATTTATCTTTTGTTACTTTAATAAAGACTTATCTTTTACAGGAAAAAGAGTATGAGTGCCTCTGCTGTACACGCCCTTCTCCAGGATACTCACATCAGGTGCCTCGCATGCCCGGGCACCAATGCCCACTTGGGAAGCCCATTGGCTTGCTGTGTGCGGCCCGGGCAGCCTTAATCAGCTTCTCTGGGGCTAGGCTCACAGACTCTGATCTAATAGCTGCCAGGACCATCACCCTGGGGTTGGAGACTGGTTCCAAGAGGCTTCTCTTTGATATAAAGAGTGGCTGAGAAGTCATGTTTTGGGGCAGAGGCTGAAGAGGCCTGTGTCTGGAGCAGAAATAGCCCCCAGGAGAAGTCTTGCAGCCTGGGGTGCTGGGAAGAATGGCTTTGGAGGGGATCTGAGCTGTGGGGGAAGTGCTATTGAGGCTTTACCCATGGTGGGGTAGCCTGCCTTTGTGTAACAGATAAATAACCTTGGCCTTGGGCCCAACCCTCTTTATGAGGAGAAGAAATCTGACAGTAAGATTTACTCTGTTTAGTAAATGGGGAGTGGTTTCAAGGAATGGAGTTGAGGAAAGAATACCATCTTGGTTCTCCCATCTGTGCGGGGCCTGGGTATCCCCCAGGATAGAGGACAGTGGCTCCTTTGCACGATGTCCAGTGGCTTCCTCTGTTCAGGCAACATGAGAACCAAACAGCTTCCTCTTGGAGCCCCATAGTCAGACTGTAGGTGATGCTCCTTCTGAAGGTTGATTGTTTAATTCTTTAAATACAGCTCCCACCCCAGTCACAACACATAGCTTTCTTTTGCTTTTTGCAAAAAGAAATTACTTTGCTCAAATCTTTGAGCTGAACTCTTCTTACCTGTAGGGTCAAAGATGGGGGTCTGTCTTGGCATATTTTCCCAGGGTTTGGGCTCCTTGTTTGGGTTTCTCTCAAACAGATTTCTTGATTTGGGTGCTGCATTCTGTGGCACCTTGTCCTCCCCGCTGACTGCAATAGAGAAGGCCCCACAGGCTGAGTTAGGTGAGGCTCAATATCAGGGTGAGAGATGAGTTTTCACTGAGGAAGGTGGGAGAAACGATTGGGCTCAGGTTAAGGAGGGACAGTGAGGCCATGAATCATTGGAGTTGGGGAGACAAAGTGACAGGGACAGGGTGAACTCACTGGTGAGGTAGCAGTCCAGGCTGATGGAGATATTGTCAAAAGCTACAGTGGCTCTGGATCCTTGCCCCCACCACGCGACCATCTGCAGCCAGAACCTGTATATATCAAGAGGAATGTGTGTTAGGAGCAACCCGGGTTGGGCATGTCCTGGGGTTCAGTGTCCAGCAAATGTGTGCTGATCACCTGGCTAAGAACATTAGTTTGTATCATCCTTACCTAATCCCAAAGCAGTGGCAAGTGGAGAGCAAACATCTCCCTCTGCTTCTCCAACACAGAGCACTTCCCCTTCTGGAGTAGTGCTCCATAATGATGATGGCTGACACCTGGCTCTTATATCTATTTTGGGGTTTGGGGCCTGAGACCAGGACTCCCTGATCATCTGATGAGAATCTTCTGCTTTTTGGGTGTGCAGGCTGGGTGGGAATGGGTAGGCTTCATATTCAGTGGGTGCTCACTTGTGGGGCTGAAGTCATTATTAAAATACTGAAATGCTTCTGTACCAACTGATAAAGACCTGCTCTCTCCTGAGTGCCCGCTGCTTGTTTCTTCAAGCAACCCTCTCCTTCGCTGGTGCCTGCCAGATCTCCCCATTAACCAGCAAACAAAGGGCTAATCCTTTGCACAGTAGGGGTCTTAAGCATCTTGGGTCTTATCCAGCATCAGTTTGTTAAATGTGGAATGATTTGACTATTACCCCTGGGAGTTTTTGTAACCAACAGAGTGGGTCAAACAGTAAACCCATCGAGATATCGTTTCTTTCCAGTTCTTTCTTAGCTTTGAAGGGCCAGCTCCTTGGCCAGGGAAGGCTTTAGAGTGAGATAAATAGAAAAATTACTTTGGTTCATTTGTTTCCTGGGAAATAATCGTCCTGGAAGGCTATCAGTCAACCAGCCCTTTCCTGCTATAAAGTGAGGGTTTCCTGAGAACCTTAAAAACCTCTCCCACCCTTCAGGAAATTGATCCAGAATGACCTGCAGAACAGAAGGCTATCAGTCAACCAGCCCTTTCCTGCTATAAAGTGAGGGTTTCTTGAGAACCTTAAAAACCTCTCCCACCCTTCAGGAAATTGATCCAGAATGACCTGCAGAACAGTGTGCAGTCTCTGGCATGGATGTTACAATATCAAGAAAGGAAAGCCAAGCCTACCAATCGGTAACTGTGTAACCGCATGTGGTACAGCCATACCGTGGGATGCTACTCTGCAGTGAAAGAGAATGGGCCAGGAGACATGCTGTAAGATAGACGGACCTCAAAAACATTATGCTAAGTTAAAGAAGCCAGACAATAAGTTAAAGACCTCATATTGAATGATTCTGTTGATAGAAAATATCTGGAATAGGCAAATCTATGGAGACAGAAAAGCAGATTAGTGGTTGCCTGGGGCTGGGAGCAGGAACAGTATCGACTGCCCTCCAGCACAAGGGCTCTTTTTGGGATGATGGAAATGTTCTAAATCTGGATTGTGGTGCTCTTCGTACAACTATAAATGTGCTAAAAGGCATTGACGTGTATACTTAGGACAGGTGGATTTTATGGTTTGTAAATTATAGCTTATAAAGCTGTTAGATGAAAAGAGAGAGAGAGGCCATCAGGCAGCAGGGCATAGGTGGCATGGGGTGGCAAGGACAGAAAACCCGAGCAATAGTGGGACTGACAGTGTGGAGAAAGTGGAAAGATACAGGAACAATGAGAAACAGGATGTCAACAGAGGAAGGAAGGACACAGAGGAAGAAACGTGCGGGAAAAGAATGTTTGTGCACACGGATTTGCAGCGAGCAGCGAAGCTCTAGCAGCTAGTGAGCCACAGCAGAAGCCCCTGCTATGCCCCTGAGCAGGCGACCTCTGGTCACCATGTAGGAGGGAGAGACGCCGGCTTGGTTATTTCTGGGCAGAGAACAATTACGGCCACTTGTGCAGGGAAGCCTTGAAATCAAAAGTAAACTTTTATCTAAACAGCATGGATGTGATTGATTATTCTTAACTGAACCGCTCCATAGATCTGTCTGTACCTTCACCCACCTTGTGAAATCTGACCATTCGCAAATAATCCTTTTTTTCCCCCCTTTTTGTCTTTTTTACTGACCGGTAACACACTCACAACAATCAGGGCAGACTCAATCAGATGGTGACATGTAAACATACGACGCTGCCTTGTCCACCCCTGGGCCATGCTGCCAACTCCAGAGGCTCAGGGAAGGGACAGGTGGGACAAAGGTGGGATGAGAGTGGGCCAGGGCAGGGTGTGGGGAGGGCAGGGTCGAAGTGGAGGCAGCCTGGGAATGGGGTCTGAGGATGGTAGGTAAATGGGGCAGAGGGCAGAAAGGCCAATCTAGGAGTTTCTTTTCTGTGGGGCCACCGGCCAAGAGGCCAGGTGGGCATTAGGCCCTCCCAGATTCAGGCTTCTCTCCTTTGAATGGCACCTGGTGTCTTTATCTGAACCTTAGGTGAAGAGCTTGCTCCTGGCTCTACTCACCCTCTCCCTGCTGGAGACGAGCACGACTTCCTCAAGTCTCTCAGTCTTTCTGGCCCAACCACTCTTTCCTGTTGAGTTTCCCAAAAGTGAAGATACCAAGGCACTCTTCAGATTTAGTCATGACCTCAGGTCTCGAGTCCTACCATTTACCAGGTGGAGCAGTCGGGGACTAAGGGGAAGTTCTAGCATTTACTAGGTGGACAATTCTGGGATTCAGGAAAGTTCTAGCTTGTATCCGGTGGACCACTTTGGGACTGAAGAAAATTCTAGCACGTACCAGGTGGGCCACTCTGGGTCTGAGGGAAAGTTCTAGCAAGTACCAGGTGGGCCACTCTAGGACTGAGGAAAGTTCTAGCAAGTACCAGGTGGACTACTCTGGGACTGAGGAAAGTTCTAGCAAGTACCAGCTGGGCCACTCTGGGTCTGAGGGAAAGTTCAGTCGGGTACCAGATGCACCCCTCTGGGTTTGGGGGGAAAGCTAGGTCCACAACACATCACTGCCAAGATTCCAGGGGCCAGGTAGTTCTAAAGAGTATATAGGGTACTCCGCTGCCCCCACCCCAAAGTCTCTGCTCTGGATGGGGAAAGGAAGCTGAGTCTCCATGGCTGGAAGAGCCTTCCCCTCCCTGTCCGTGGGCAGCCTGGTCAGGGAGGAGGAGGAGTTAGCTCTTTGGGGTTCTTCCTGCTCTCTCACCAATCTGTGTTATCTAAGAATGTGGCAGAGCAGCCTCTTCTCTTTTCTGAGCAGCAGAGATTGTGCCACTTAATAGTTTATATCTGCTCAGCTCTTTCTGTTTCTCCAAAGAAGGCACTTTGGATTGCCTGGTGGTTGTTCCTTTTTCTCTTTTTTCCAGGCTGTGGGGTTTGGAGCTTGTTGCTAAACAGACTTGGCTGGGGATTTTGGCTAGAGCCTGGCTTTGCATAAAGAATGCGTACACCCTGGCTCATATTGCTTAGCTTTGCAGAGAGCCTGTTGAAAACTGGCCCAGGGGCAATCTGGGAGGTGGCCAATCGGGCAGTGGGCCAGGTTTACAGGGCAGCTTTGGAACTGGGTGCCTCCTCCCAGACTCACCGGGCAGATCTCTGCATCAGAAAATGCTGATGCTACTCACGCACAGCTCGGAAAATGCACAACCTCATTCAGGCAGCAGACTGTTAATGGGCAGTGAGTATAATGCCTTATTTGCCACCATGCCAGCCTTGGGGATTGACAAACCTAATTAAGTTCACTTAATGATTTTAAGTAGCTGACAAAAAGGTGTGTGTTTGAATGTGGACCAAGGGAATAGCAACGTTTTGGAGAGAGAGCAGGAAAGAATGGCGGGACTGGGGAAAAGGCATTTAATGGATGGGCACCATGTCTCAGGTTCCTCAGTCAGCCGTTTGGAGAGCTCGGAAGGAGGGAGTGTTCTGCATCCCTTTTCGCAGCTGTGGCTTGTCTGGGCTCTGGCTGCTTTGGATGAAGCTGGCAGATACTGCTGAGGAAAAATACTTCCTCCAATTTCTCACTGTGCAGTTGATTTGCTCTGCAAAAGTCTTCTGAAATGGATTGTCACAAAGCTTGGGTCGCGGTATGCATTTCTATTAAAATAATGTGTATGTGATAAAAAAAAAAAGCCCTGCCACAGCCTTCCTATTACCCATGTAATTTACTTCAGTTACCGCTTGAAGGGGACAGGGCTGATGGACAGCTTTGGATGCCTGGGACAAGCCCTAGTTGGGCTACGTGTGGCCAGGGAAGGACATGTGTACCGTGACTCTAGGAGACTTTGGTTCCTGCACAGGAAAGTGGGGACAGGCTGGATATCCAAAGCCTGACTCAATAGTTGGGGGCATCCCCCTGCCCCGCTCAGTCCTGCCCTCAAAAGCCATTTATCACCTCCTGACTTGGTTTCCTGCATGGGCATAATGTCACTAAGTACAGTGAAGAAAAGGCAAGCCTTTCCAGGACTGTCAAGGGCTGCAGAGATCTTTCATAATGAGTCTGGCTTTGTGAGGGATCCCTTCTGGAAATAAGAGAGAAAATGAATTTTTAGTCAGACTGAGCAAGCAAAGAGAATCACTTGGACCCTTCATCACTCTAAGGTCAAGGCTTCCAGGCATTGGCTTTCTGGGCTCACTTTTGGGGGCTGAGACTAAAGGATCCTGGCTCCCTCATGTGCCCTGGCATGTCACCAGTTGGAGAGGCCTGCCACAAGGATGTCCCACCAGACTGCAGGGCAGGTAGAAGCCCATCTCCAGCAAGTCCCGCTTTTGCTCTTTCATTCTCTCAATATGCCTCATGTTTATTGAGCTCTTGCTGGGCCACAGGCTTTGAGGCAGAAAGGCAAAAAGGGATCTCACTTTCTAGAGCCCTGGCCCAGCAGGGGAGGTGCCTGTGCACAAGAATACCTGACCCACAGGCTTGAATGTGCCAAGTGCCCTGAGGGAGGAAGAGATGGAGGGAGAGATAGAGGGTGAGGAGAGAGAAAAAGAGAGGGAGAGCTCCAAAGAGTGGCATGATCTCTCGGGAGCATCGTTTGATGTGCCCAGTCACATATGGAGACCGTAGCAGAGTCAAGAACTCAGGCCTCTCGCCTCCCAGGCCACTTTTTCTGCCACCCCTTGCAGAACCATCTGACTTGTTTAATGCTATCTAGTCTCTTACGTACTCCACACTATTGGTGATGTACAACAGTCTCCTTGGGACACCTGGGGACATGGAGGGTTGTGTAGAGCCAGAAAGCCTCTGCTGTTTCTAGCTCCCTTTTCCTCTACAAAAACATTGTCGTGAGAGTGAATTAGTAGCCTTTTCTGCTTGGTGGGGGCTGAGTTTCAAAAAGTTGAGGGAAGCCTGGATTATACACTTGGTAGGACCCTAGGCAAGTCACTGAAACTTTTTAGGTGCCATCTTGGCTTTTAAAAATCTATGTGGCATGTGTATTTTCACAGTGGAAGACTTTCTTAAACATGAGAGATTCTAATTCATTATTCCTGTTTCATATTATATATATATATTTTTTTTCCTTTTTGTCTTTTTTACTGGCCGGTAACGGGATTGCAACCCTCGGTGTCGCGCCATCTTGGCTTTTAAAAATCTATGTGGCATGTGTATTTTCACAGTGGAAGACTTTCTTAAACATGAGAGATTCTAATTCATTATTCCTGTTTCATTTTATATATATATATTTTTTCCTTTTTGTCTTTTTTACTGGCTGGTAACGGGATCGCAACCCTCAGTGTTGCGCCCGCGCCACGCTCAGCCAGTGAGCGGGAACCGGTCTCCACATGGGATCCGAACCCTCGGCGGGAGCGCCGCCGCACTCCCAAGCGGCGCACTCTCCAGTGCGCCACCAGGCCAGCCCCATATTATATTTTTATTAGAAATCTGTGCTTCCTTAGGCGGTGCTACAAATTACATACTCACCCCTTTGCTTTCAAGCAATGATTGTTTGAGCACTTGCCACAACTCAGACACTTGTTCTGCAGCTAGGAACACAGAGATGTATAAGACATGGACCTTGACCTTGGGAATTTTGAACAGTCATGTAATTCCTATATTTCAGTGACTAGGGGATTTCTGAAGTCCCTTTTAGTTCTGCCTGCATAGAGCTAGAATCTATACAAGATGGAAAAACAGTAAATCTGGGCACTGAGAGAAGAGTCAAGAAGGACTTTGAAGGACTGTATGTCTAGGAGAATGGTAGAGCTCTGGACGGAATTATCACTTGGGCATGGAGTGTGCTGAGGGGGCCATGCTGAAGGTGTGGGTGGGATGCCAAGCCGGGAGCTGGAAACCCAGGGATGGGGCTCAGGTGGAAATAAAGATGTGTGAGTCATCTGCGTGGAGGTGAGGTGGAAGTGATGAGCATTGATGAGATTCAGGGGGCAGCATATAAAGAGTTGGATTCTGCTTTGCTTCAAATCTCAGAAGCCCAATTATCCCGTAAATTCCAGACTTTGTGCCTAGGGAGAGAAGTAGCTGAGAACACAGGGCTACATTTTCTGAGGCACTAAGTTACGAGAAACATATGCATCTGTTGACTGGCAAAGCAAGCTGTGGGTGTTACCAAGACATCTTGAGCAGATCCGAACATCCTGTTGTTCTAAAGGAGTTCACTTAGTGCCATTTTGAGCGACTGCCTCCTAAACCAGGCTCACGGGCCGGATCTGTCTCACTGCTTTGCACTCTTGATTGTGGAAACTTAGCAATCAAAAGCAACAACTTGTCCCAAAAGTCACAGTAAATCAGTGTTAGAAATAGGATTTAAAGCTCAGAATTGCTAATCCACTCCTTGCTCCAATGATCTGGGATATTTGCTGAGAAAGAAGCAGGGCCAGATCCTTCCAGAGTTATGACTATTTGATTTGTACATGTCAATGCCTGGTTGCACACTGCACACCGAGCCACTGGCCACATCTCTTCCCTCTTCTTAAAAGGCTGATCCAAGGCTGCCCTGGGCCAACAATGACACTTGGAAGGCTGCAGAGGAAGAGGCCTCTTCTCCTCCAGTGCCTTTCTTCCCTCTTTCTGAGCTCCACTCTGAGCCTCTTATCATTTCACATTTAGCTCCTCACGAGAGCCTTCAACAGTCTACATCTCTGATTTCCCATTCTCCAGCCCATCTCTGTGCTCAATGGCTCTCTTTACCCACAGCCCAAAGTCCAAAATATTTCCACATTCATCTTCTTCCAAGGACATTTCTCAGGATTCTCTGGCACAGCCTAGTTGGCTATTCTTGAACCCGTGGAAAACATTGCTGTCTCTAAGCCTCTGCTTGCCCTGATGGCCTCCTCTGGAATGCCCTTGTCCCTTTTCCATTTCCATAAGACCTAAATTGTCCTCGAGGGTCAGCTTATCATAAGCTCATTTTCTCCATGATGGGTCCCCTGATTGCTCTGGTACCTGGAGGTCACTGCGCCAGCTGAAAACTGGCCACCTCAGTTGGGCCCTACACAATGCTGCTGTGTCAGTTTGCCTCTCAAAGCATCTGTTCTGTGTCCTCCCCAATGTGCAGGCCCTCTGACCCAGCAAGAGGCTGGCTAAACACCTTTGCATCCTCTGTGCTTGGTGGGGTATTAACAGATGTTTGCTGACAATGTGACAGCCAGTAACACTTCTCCAGTCACTTCTTGATTCCCTGTCTTGCCCACAAGAGACCTAGATAAGCCATTTTATGCCAGTGACTTCCAAATGTGGTTGCACACCAAAGTCACCTGGGAAACTTTTAAAAATACATATTCCTGGGCCCAATATATGAGCTACTGAATCAGAATCTCTGTATATGGGGCCCAGGACTCTGAGGAAAAAAAAGAGTTTTCCAGGTGATCATAATGTCCAGGCAAGTTTGTGAACCATAGCCCCATGCTGTCCTGCTAGCTTTAAGACTTTTCAAAAGTGCTTTTAACTGTTATTTGTTTACTTAGTTTACTTTTTGTTTTTAGAAAGAAAAAGTTTAGGAAGAGAAATTCTGGGATGATTTCTGCCAGAAAGGAAGATTTTTTGCTGCATCATAAAATTTTGGAATGAAACATTCATACCTTAGAATAGATCCTGGGATTGATTTCAGCCTTGAATTATGAGGCTTTGGGGAGAAGAAGACTGATCAATGCTCAGGGTAGCTAAATGAGAAAGCAGTATTCTCCAGTGGCACTGTGATAGATGCCCAGAGATGGGAGCTGTGTTCCTTAGCTTATTCCATGACACAACATCTCATTTTTTTTTTCCATCTAACCCACTTCTCTTATTTGGGCATACAGCTAGACTACATTTCCCAGACACTGTGATAGATGCCCAGAGATGGGAGCTGTGTTCCTTAGCTTATTCCATGACACAACATCTCATTTTTTTTTTTCCATCTAACCCACTTCTCTTATTTGGGCATACAGCTAGACTACATTTCCCAGCACCCCTTGCAGGAGAGTGGATGTGTGACTGAGTCCCAGCTGATGGAAAGTGAGCTGAAATGAGAACTCCTAACAGTCTTCCCATCTGAGATTCCCAGTGTTCTTTCCCCACTGGCTGGCCAAATGCAAAGGATTCCAAGGCCAGAGAATAGGGTGGAAGGCCACCCACCAACCAGGACACGCATTTGTGATTTCATATGAGCAAAAAATACATTTCTTTTTTGTACAGCCCCAAGGACTGGAGGCATAATGTTAGTTCAGGCAGTGTTACTCTAATATTGCATGTAGCACACACCTGGGTACTCAGGTGTGTTCAACGCACCTGGCATGGTTGGGTTGATGACTAACCCACTCATGGGGGTGGAGGTGATGGATGAACTTCGCCCTTGGCTGGCTGCGTGTCTCTCCTTCACAGCTCCAGCCTTCCTCACCACTGCTCACTCCTGCACTACTCCAGGACTAAGCACATGCCTGAGCAAGGCCGGGTGTACTAAAAGAGAGTGTCTAGTGCTCTGGGAGGCAGCTACAGTCTCCTTGCGCTAGTATGCTGTTCATACAAGCTTCAGGCTCACTGACCAGGTTTCTGTCATTCTCTGGAGACCTGGACCCTCATCTTGCCCCCAGTTTTTAGCTTGTGTTCTGACCACATGTCCACCTCCCTATCTGGATGACCCATTTGACAGACCAGTTCTAGCAAGATTGTGCCTGGCCAGAGTCCTTTCTCTGGATCCTCACTGAATGGCTGGGGGCCACAGGTGCTGGCTGACCTCACGGCTGACAGCCTCCCAGATGGGGTCTCCAGGTAGCCCTGGCCCAGTTCTGTCATATCAGCAACTGACATGAGATTAACACCTGCTGCCTGCTGCCACTGAGATACACAGAAGACATTTTTTGACCATGACAGTGTAGTGTTTGAAAGACGATAGGATTTTGAGCTAGAAAATTGTGCCTTAAATCCTGACTCTTCTGCTTCCTAATTGTGTGCCTCTGGACAGGTAATTTAACTATTCTGAGCTACATTTTCTCATTGATAAACTGAGGGCACTAAAATCGGACTTACAATGATGAAGACAAATGGCACATATGCTTGGTTCGATAAGGATGCAATCCCTCTTCTCCAGTTCTCTGTCATGGCCCCGAGAGGCACAGGCCATGGGCTCAAGGAGGAGTCCCAGCCCTGCCAATGTCTCCTCAACTCTGCAGGCTGCTGGAGAGGCTGGGGACTCTGTTCCCACCTCCCTCGCCAGGAAGGTAAGGAGGGTCAGGAGATTCAGGGCCTGCCCCTCTGCTGAGTCTCCTAGGGACAGAGAAGGGCTCTATACAGCAGAGTGTACCAACCGTGCGGCTAGGATTTCCTGTGTCAGTCCTTATGGCAGTGAACTCTATTCTCAACAAAAGGGCGATTCGTTACATGTATAACTAGAAGTGTTTTAATTTTATACCTTTGTTATACTTGGTACATTAATATATTTGCAAATAAAAAATGTCTGTCAGAACCCATGCTGCAGTTTTGCAGTAGGAACGTATGGAGTAGGTAAGTCAAAGATAGGCCAGAGTGGGTGGAGTAGGGGGGAGAGGAATGATCTGGAAGGAAGAGGGAAGAATCTAGCTGGAGACACAAGGGAAGGAAGGGCAGGTGGGATGGGGCTGGGCATGGTGTGGTCTTCAGCAGGAAGTGGTGGTGGGAATGCAGAGGATGGATTTCAGGGGGTGGGCGAAGCAAAGGAAAAACAGTAAATAACTCAAAATGAATAAGAGGTGTGGCCTAAAGTAATCCAGAACCCAAATATTTTGTTAATAACAGTAGCCCCCATTTCTCAAGTTTTCTGCTATATGCCAAGCACTATCCGTCACTCTCTCAGGCTGTACACAGGAGGCAGACTAGCCTAAGGAGAAGGGAAAATTATTTAACCTCTTTAGCCCTCAGATTCCTTATATAGAAAGGGAATTAATTATAGAATCTACCCCAAGGGGATATTTTTAAGGATGAAATGAGATAATAGATGATAAGGACTTGTTACAACGACCGGCATGCACTAAGCCCTCAATAAATGCTGGCTCTAATCATCACCATTTTAAACTCTTCAGTGGCTCTATGAGGAAGCTACAATTCAATTTACAAAAATGTGAATTAAACACAACTTTTTCAGGGAAGTGTCTAGACCTGCAAATGAAGACTCCCTAGAACTCTCTGGATGTCCACTCACTGGAATCTATTACTTCTCTACACAGGTAAGAATAAGCAATAAAAATGCTCCTCTAATGCTGTTCTTGTTATGGAAAGATGCTACTCAAAGGGAGAGTGTTGTTATTGACAACATCCCATATAAAATGGGGATTCTGTGGATGATAAATAAAAATTGAATAGGAAGAAATCTTGGCTCTATGGAGTTTCTGGTCAAATACATGAAGACATAACTCTCAGTTTAAGCTCTCTCATTTGAAAGATGCATTTGTGAAACATACCACTTGTCGTTTAGGACAAAGGATGCAAAGGGAACGGGAAATCTAAATATCTCCAGAGGGAACGTTTTTTCTTGTTATACTATGTATATAGTGTGCAGCTAAAAGCCTTTATAATGATAGTGCTGAGGAATGGGGCCTACACAGGTGTGATAAGTTACGTACTTTACACTTCACTGTACCATCGCAGTGATTTGTGGGTCATCATTTGATCCATGGTGTTTCTAAATCCATTTTGTAATGAGATGAACTTAGCACCCACTTCTGCTCTGTAAGCATGTCAAAGCTTAGGATGGTATGGCAGCATTTTGTTTAATTTAGTAAGATATATGATTTTAAAGAGGAAAATTAGGGGTATGTCTCTGCAAGAGACTGATGATTAGAATAAGGGGAGAGAATTTGCCTTTCTTCCATTTCGAGAAGAAGTAGAATTAATTCCAGCAGAAAGTGTGGCAATTGAATGGGGAAGGGAGGGCTGATGAATGGGGAATGAATGAAGAAAAGTAGTTACAGGAGGTGGATATAAAGCAATGAGGCATCTTTTATGCACACATGAAGCTGATATTTGAAGGTAGTGTCCTTCAAAATTACCTTGAGAGCATATATCTGTATTCCAGGGATGTTGCCAGTGCTCAAAACATCTTAGGCATGGCTCTTGGAGATTTTTCTTGCTACTTGTTATAGTATGGTTGTGCAGTTAACATAATTTCATAATGAAGACAATTACATTACTTTCATCACTTTGCATGTTTGTAAATGGACAGAAGAAGTATTCTATGGATCAGAGTGTCCCTGTCACCAGCCTTTACATACTGTGGCATATTCACTAAGCCTTCATAGAAAGACTGCTGTGTGGTAGGCACAATCTGACTCTCAAGTGCTTAGCTCTAGCTCTTTCTGTTCACAAGGACCAGGGCACACAATTAAGATCAAAGTCTGTCTTATAAAGCGATTCTGACAGGACAGTGACCAGAGACAAAGAAAGCACAGTACCAGGCAAATCCCTAAGGAGAATTCCTGTCACAAGAGTAACAAATGCTGTCTTGGTTCATCTGATGGGACACAGGTGTTGCTTTGATATATAGAACACTTTGAAGTAGTATTTATTATAAAGTGATTTTATGTGTTGTTAGACACAGACTGAACAGAGGAGGAATGTTAGATAGATTCCCATAAGTGAAATTCTCAGTTCACTCAGCTGGAATTTAGAAATACATGCAATTTTGCTCAATATATCATTCTCGTTAACACATTGTTATTGGGTGTACTATGTGTTAGGTGTGGTACTAGAGGTTCAGGAAACAGCGATGTATAAGACAGACATGATCCCTGCCTCGTTGATGTGTACATTTATATTTAGATGTTAAAACATATAGTAATGAGTGACAAATTTTACAGGGATGTTTCAAGAGCGGTGAGAATATATTATAAGTACATATATAGTCTAAATGTCTGGGGACACTTCTTTAAAAAAATAAAGAAACAATGATATTTAGAGAGATGGAAGGTAAAGGAAGAACGTTAAGGTGGCGGGAATGGTACTTCTGTGTTGGGGTAGAGTTGCAGAGGAAGAAACGCTGTAAGAGCTGGTAAAGTTAAGGTTGGAAAGATCACACATGGGCTTAAATAAAGGTATTATTGAGGAGTTTGAAAGATATTCTAAAAGCCACAGGAAGCCAAGGAAATATTTTCAAAACAGAAAAATGGTTAGATTTATGTTTAAAAAGTTTATTCATGTAACGCTCAGGGACTACGACTAGTGTCTAGAGTCCAGGAGCTCTTTAGGGCTAATCTCTAAGTCCTAGTAAATTGTTTTTAAAAACCTTGTAATGTGTGGAGGCTGGGGAACCTGGTAGCAGAAGTGATTTAGAATAGCCTGGGAAATAAAGTTCCTGCCATCATCAAGGGTCAGGGTTTGGGGAGCTGTCCACAAGGCAGGTGCTGAACAGCTGAAGCCAGGAGCTGCCTAGGGAAGCTTCGTGGGATGTGGGCAGGTTGGTGCAAGGTGTTAACAACTACCTCAGGGGTGGGAGGAAGGAAGCTGGTCCTTTTTGTCTTTTATCCATTTTAGTTTTCTCTTTTTTTTATTTATTTTCTTCTCCTACCTTCTCCTTTCTCCAATATCCATTTGGTGGCGACCCAGGCAGCTGTAGCTCACTCTCTCTGGAAGGAAGGGGGAGGAGTGTGCTTCTTGCTCCTCCTCCACCAGCAATTTCCACTTATGAGGAGTCAACAGACTATTGATGATTGCAAATTCACAAGCCCACCTTAATCTTAGGGTTTCATGACTGGTTATTGCTAAATTAGTCATCCCAGACTCTTCTAAGGCATTAGGTAGGGAGATATTATTACTATCACATTATGGTTATTATTTGTAATTATCACTGATTAAGCATTTGGTATGGACCAGGCATTTCACCAAGCACTTTACTTCCCTTCCTAAGACTGTACTATCTCTTGTGTTTTATAGAACATGGCTTGACTTGAAAGATCAGAGGTTGTGATTTTTGCTATTGAATAAATTATTACTGAGGACACATAACCAAGGAATGAGAATGGAAGATATGGGAAATAAAATTCATTGATACCTACTATGCACAGATCCTTTTGATAGCCCTTTTACTTAGTCTCATAACAATCCTGTGAAATTGTACTGTTATTATGCTCATTTTACAGATGAGGACACTGAGGCTCAGAGAGGTTATATAATTAGCTGAGATCACACAACTAGTAAATGGCTGAGCCAATTTTTAAATTCAGGACTGTTTGATTCTTAAGCCTGTTTTCTTTCTTCCAGAGTGCTTCTTTAGCTTAATGGGCAAATCACATCCACAATCTCGTTTGATTTTAGCAAGTGAAAACTGCCATGCCTCATTCTTCTGCAGTTACATTTGCCTCTGGGTCTTGATGCCTCCTATGTCAGCTCTGGGAAGGCAGCTTCCAACAACAGAGCATGTCAGTGGTGTGCAGCCTCCCAGTGAATAGAGGCACTCGTTTTCTGTAATTGTACCCTTATTAGATCACAAGGCATCATCAAACCAAACTGGCTTTTGTCTGAATCCCTACTGGACGGTTTGGTCTCAGTATCAATATTAGGAATGTCAGTCTGGTAAACAGCCTTTCACAAGCGAGGAGGGAGGCTGAGAACAAAGCCTCCTTCAAATAAGACTCTAGTGGTTGGAAGTGAACAGAGTCAACATCTTACTTGCTTTAAATCCCCTGGAGTGGCTATGAAAGACAGAGGACTTGCTGGATTGAGGAAGGAAAAAAATCCCTTTGATTCATCTGAATTAATTTCCCATCTCCCAGGAGGGAGAGGCCTGGCTTCACACTCATGTTCTCCTCCCCCTGCACACAGCCCCCATCACCCCAAAGGATAAAAGACTAGTCTATGGTCTAGTAGCCCACACCTCCCTTTTTCTTCACTTTAATTAAATCCATTTGTTCTGGGGTCACTGAGCCTCGGGATGTCCAAGGGCTTTGATCTTTAACCCATATGCATCTGAAGGAGTGGGTAGCTGGTGCTTGGAATGAGGACAATTCCTTCTTCCCATGGCAGCACAGCTTGTTATGAACTCCTGGAAACAGCAGATTCTGTGAGGCTTGGGTGAAAAATCTGGAACCCAGATTTATACTTACAAAGCTGAATGCCAACTGGCATTACCCTCCACCTTGCTTTGAGCCTTTGCTCTCATTTTTTGAAGGTGGATCCACTAGGTTGGTAATTTAAATATGTTTTAGGTGACTAGTGCAGAGGCTGCTCTGGACTGTAGGGTTTCACCTTTAGCCTATAAAAGATGATTTTCCCCCTCCAGATCCGTTTTCTGTCTGCTTTATAGAAATGATCCCTTCTCTCTTTTTGGTGTGGAACAGATCAGCACCAACCATCGGGGGTTCAGTAGGACACAGCAGTGTCACATGAGTGCTGCTCTGCCAGGCCATCTTTATTCAAGCACTGCTTGCTTTAGGCTGACTGCAGGTGGCAGAGTAGTGCTATCCTGGGAGACAAGTAGCAGCGAACTCCTTGGCGACTGCTTCATTCCAGAGCTATGCAGAGTTAATGATCTTTTAGTCAACTCTCTCAGTTTAAAGGGAAGGAAACTAAGGCCCACAGATGTCAAGGATCTTGTTCAAGGTCACAGAGATCATAGTGATAGAATTCAAATAGGAACCAGGACCCGTGGTAGAAGCAGTCCCCTGTTTACTGAAGAACTTCTCACCCACCCTCGTCAACCTGCCCCGGGACCTGACTCAGCAGAGCACTGGACTTGGAGTTGGGCCTCGTGCCAGATTCCAACCTACTGGTGCCTCACCTCTTTGATTCTCAGTTTCTCTTCCTGTAAAAGGACAGGAGTGGGGGATGATGATAAGGCCTGTCCTACCTACCTAGCAGATTTTGTTGTTAATAAGAAAAAATAAAATGTCAAATGGGAAAATCAGGCAAAATCCACCAAGTAAGAGAAAATGCTATGTACATATAAAGCCTGATTATTATTTGGGAATAATGTGAGTTGTTTAATTTTATTTCTTCCTATAAATACTGGAGGCGGCCAATCACATCAGCCTAAAGATGTAGAAGATGAGTGAACATTAGCAACAAAATCTCTTGGAGAATCTCACGCTCCGGGTAACCTGCAGAAAGTGCGTGTGTGGGTGTGGGTGTGGGTGTGTGGGTGTGTGCATGCACATCTGCTTGTGTGTCAGGGCTAGAAGATGAGTGAACATTAGCAACAAAATCTCTTGGAGAATCTCACGCTCCGGGTAACCTGCAGAAAGTGTGTGTGTGGGTGTGGGTGTGGGTGTGTGGGTGTGTGCATGCACATCTGCTTGTGTGTCAGGGCAGAGGACATGGGGAGAGGAAAGACATGATCCCCTCCTGCCTTATGGCTGATAGAGGAAAAGGGAGTGGAGGGGATGGGTACCTGTCGGACACGTCGAGGAGAGGCAACACAGTCCACTGCCACAGGCTCAAGCCTTCATTGGCGCCAACATGCCAGACCATCCTGCTTTGTTCTTTTCCAGTTTTGTTCTCCACCAGCACCAAGGACACATTTCCTCTCAAAATTCCACGGATGAGCCAGGACATTCGGAGCTGTGAGGGAGAGAGGAGCCAGAGGACAAGGTTTTCATGTTGAAAGGAAATCTTAGGTCCCCTTCCTAGAATTCTCAGCTGAAGCCCAAAGGATTTTGCTGGTAACTCAGCAAGAAAAGCTGGATGCCCACTGCCCGATCTCACTCTCTATCTCCCAAAGCATCTTTCATTAAAGTTCAAGGAGCTGGGCAGGAATAACCAATGGCTAATTTAGGAGTGTTGTTCAGGTTGATGATGTCATCCAAAATTTCACAAGACTCTGCCTCTGAGGTGATATCAAGATCAATGAGGTATTAAGTGAACTTCCTAAAGAGTAGCCAAAGATTCTTGTCTGTGGCTACAATTCACTTGGTGACCTTGGGCAAGTGATTTTGTGACTCAGTTTCTTTTAGTGATTTAGCCATCATCGATTTTTACTCCTTTTCCAAAGACTCTAAGAATCTTATTTGAATGATGTCATGACACGTGTTAGCTAACTGTAAACCTTATGACTTGATACTGGTGGCCATGGGTTGGAAAAGGTCAGACAAAAATATACATATCAAGATGTTTTAATATAGTTGTTTTTCAGAGAGAGAATGCCCACTTTGCCAAAAGGAAGCTACAATTGCATGTATTCATGTGTCTATATGGAAGGTTTCTATGGCATTGTTTCCTAGACATTTGAAAGGGAATTATAAATAATAATTTTTCTAAGAGAGTTAAGTACAGTCATGCTCAGAGGCAGTACATACCATAAACAAGGTCTGTGGTCTTTGTGTTTAAAATAATAGAGATTGATGGAAATAATCTATAAACAACATTTAAAGTTAGGACAACTACAAAATATTCCTGTTCAGATTTTGTATAAAATATGGCTATTGTAGAATGAAGGGTAAAATATGTCTGGGACAAGCCCCTTTTCTCTGCTTCTCATTGTTTGAAGACCTGTTTCTCTGTAAATCACCACTGCTTTGTCTTCCAGTTCCTGACTCATGACTGCCTCACCATTTGATGAAAGAAGTTACGTACCGTGAGGCACTGTATCCAAACCCTCTCTTGCATAGAAACCCTTCACTAACAAGTCCACACCTGGGCATTGGGGGCCCTAGACACTGATAGGGCCTGAGAGCCTTGACCTGGTAAGTCTGGTCTATAACTACAGCCTCTTCACTTATGCCTTTTCCATCTTCCATATCCAGAGTAGCAAATACTTGTCTCTATTGAGACCTCCCAGGATAATTGAATGACTCCATTAATTTTTTTTATCTGGCCCCAGTTGGCTTTCTTGTGCTGTCTGGATGCTGTCATTGGAAATTTTAATACTACCCCTGCTAGCTCTGAGCTCTTTCAGCCCTCAGCCCACCTTGCAATGCCCAGCTTAGGATCATGCTGGACACATGCGCTCTCTCCTCTTGTTCCTTGACCACAGAATAATGCTGATTTGGATTTCTATGAATCCAGACTGTGGGACCTCCATGCCCTGGATGGTTGGTGGTACTTATTCATCCTCTATTGATTTCCAAAGTTAATTTCTGGATGTCTGGACACACAGAGCACAATGGGTATTTCTTTCTTTTTTTTTTTTTTTTTAGATTTTTCAATTTGTTTATTTTTTTAAGTTTTAAGATGTTGTGGAGGGGCGGGAGGGGGCGGGGGAAGAGGAGTGGGGAGGCGGGGAGGCCCATGGCTGACTCCTTTGCTGGCCTGGTTGCAGATGGCAGGGGGGCATGGCTCAGCACAATGGGTATTTCAAACTCTTCCTCAAATACTGATGCTGTCATCACCTGGTCCCCAACTGCTGACCTATTAATTTGATTCCTTCTTCACTGAGAAAGATCTACAATCTCCCTCAGCCTCCCCCTGCTGTTTTTTTTTTTTTTTGTAGTGTGTGTCTATTTATCCATCCTTTTTCTTCCTTTCCTGTCTTAAAAGAAGATATGTCCTTCAGTTTCTTCTATATTAGCCCCTTCCCATTTTCCCTTCCCCTAGTCCTTGCTCTTTCAGTTTCTGCCTTTCTTCTCCATCACCTTCCAAGTCTCTCTACCTCTGGCTTATTTTGTTGACAAATAAGATAACGTTTCACCCATTCTAAAAAAATATTCTTTATTTGCTTCTAGCGCCTCTGGCTCACCACCTATTTCTGTGCCTCTATTCAGATGTTCGCATCTTGGACAACTGGTCTGTAACTGCTGCTTCTATGTTGCTTATTCTCTTGTTTAAATTCTTTCAACCTGGCTTTTATCCTCATTTCCTCACTACTTGAACAAAATAACACTCACCA
>NW_007726350.1:99851-102526 GCF_000696425.1 Galeopterus variegatus | reverse complement strand
TTTTTTTTTTTTTGTAGTGTGTGTCTATTTATCCATCCTTTTTCTTCCTTTCCTGTCTTAAAAGAAGATATGTCCTTCAGTTTCTTCTATATTAGCCCCTTCCCATTTTCCCTTCCCCTAGTCCTTGCTCTTTCAGTTTCTGCCTTTCTTCTCCATCACCTTCCAAGTCTCTCTACCTCTGGCTTATTTTGTTGACAAAGAAGATAACGTTTCACCCATTCTAAAAAAATATTCTTTATTTGCTTCTAGCGCCTCTGGCTCACCACCTATTTCTGTGCCTCTATTCAGATGTTCGCATCTTGGACAACTGGTCTGTAACTGCTGCTTCTATGTTGCTTATTCTCTTGTTTAAATTCTTTCAACCTGGCTTTTATCCTCATTTCCTCACTACTTGAACAAAATAACACTCACCATGTCCTTTATAACTTACTCTGTCAATTCTTTCCATAGTCTCCTCAACAGCTTTTCCCTCTCTACTGTTTATTCTGAATCCTCTTGTATATCTTTGCCACATTTCCCTGTCTATCACTGCCACCTGTGACGTGGAGCTCAACAACCTCCAACACTTTCTCATTCTCTATTGAAAAAATCAAGGCATTCACATTCCTCTATAATCTTAGGAAATCAACTTTTTAGTTGTTCAACGAATATTTGTTAAGTACTTATGCTGAGCCACGTGTATCCTCCATTCTAGAATGGTCTAAGAGCTCGAGAATCAAAGAGATCTGGATTCAGAATCCTTGCTTGCCACTTTGGTCAAGTTGCTTAATCATTTGGAAGCTCAGTTTCCTACTTGCTAAGATGGGAATAGTTTTATCTATCTTATAGGGTTATGGTGACCATTAAATGAGATAATAAATAATGTCATAAAATGTTAAAGGGAGTTTTGGCTGAGGCACTGAGGCAGTGGATTCTACGTTTGAAAGGGAAGTGTGAGAGCACAAGGAAGCAGGACTTTCAGGAGAGGTGGATGAAAGTGGGCTACCTGATTCTTGACCCCTCACCTGTACTTTGGATATAATATGTTGGTGGTTGACTGACAGGAGAGTGCTTTGGGGATATGTTTTTGACATAGCATGAGTTTCATCTCACCCTCCTACTAAGGAATAGGGTGGGGAGAAGGTTCCTTCTTCATCCCAAGTCTAGAGAGAGTGGTTTTATGATACCACATTGATGAGTGATTTTATGATACCACTTGACACTTATCCCCTGCAGTTTGGGGAGCACAGTGGATTAGTGTCTATCTCCGCCTGGAAAATCTAAAGTTTGAACTAGGGGCTGGTTAGTGGCTCTGATGGCAGAACAAGGCAAGGTGGCAGCACTGGGTGGTCTGCACTCCCAGAGTTTGCCAGGGTGAAAAACACATGAGTGTTGCACATAGACTCCAGGCAAGCTATGTACAAGGAGCCCATATGGGGTCACTTTAGCTCTTGTCTAAGAGTGCTGCTTGGAGGGACAGAGAGACCACAGCAGAAAGGAGCTGCCTGTATTTTAAGATGCCCAAGGGTGGCAGAGGAAGTTACCACTTGTAACAGAGATGCATATGCCCTAGTCAAGGTGAAAGGTTCTTAGCCATAGGGGAGGGGCAGGGAGAAAGGCGGATCTCCACAAAAGTGCCCTGTATGAAGCACAGTGAGCCTCAAAGGTTTGTCACATCCAGAGAACACCAGTGCCAGATCACTGCAACAGTCCCAGTCAAGTAGGACCTTTCTTGCTCCCCTTACCACCTCTCTCTCCCTACGCTTACAAGCCTGACAGGTTGGAAGTTAGCAAGGGACAGAAGAGGAGGAGAGGCTGGTAGAGAGCCAGAGGCCCTTGACCATGCCCTTTCCCTGATTTCAGGCTTTCCATCTGCAGGAGGACAAGTGTGGTATGAGCAGGGGAGGGAAAGAAGCCCTGACTTGAAAGCAAGACTGAAGTTTTGACTGGCTGGGGATTTTGATTACTAAATAAGCCTGCATTTTGTGTTTTAAAGGGACTGAAGAACAGTCTGCATTACCTGAGAGTGACCAGGTAAGTAGTAGGGCCTGCTAGAGTTTTCACCAGTGGAATGGAAGTTCCCAGACTCCCCACACCAGTCTACCTGCCAGATTTGCACCTGCCTGTTATTTTTCTGCTTCTGTGGTTTTTATCCTTCCATTTCCTCTACCTGCTCTTTCCTTCTCTCCACTTAAAAACTGAAATCTATTTCCTTTTGAGGAAGGCTTTTCTTATCGTCCCCCTCAGAAATGGCCTCCCCTCCTCTGAGGTCTTATAACTAAGGCTATTGGAAACATCGTGGGGTACAGCCCTCTACCGTGTCTTCCCTCCATCCCCCTTGCACTACAAGTTCCTTTGAGGCAGGAACTGTCTCATTTGTCTTCTATTCACAGTAGTTGCCAAGTGAGGGCACATGGTAGGAGCCAATCAATGTCAAAATGAGTGAAAATGTCTACGTATATAGGCAGACACCCCCATCTCTACCAGATTCCCTTCTCAGGAACAGTAAATCCACTTTCCACCCTATGATGCTTCTTCACGCTTTCCTGCATTCTATGGGTCAGATTCTGGGGAAGGAAAGGGGATCCCCCACTTCCCAGCCCCCTGGCCATATTCTCAGCAGCTCTTAGGACATTTTCTTTCTTTCTTTCTTTCTTTCTTTCTTTCTCTCTCTCTCTCTTTCTTTCTTTCTTTCT
>NW_007726350.1:92439-99069 GCF_000696425.1 Galeopterus variegatus | reverse complement strand
TTCCCAGCCCCCTGGCCATATTCTCAGCAGCTCTTAGGACATTTTCTTTCTTTCTTTCTTTTTTTTTTTTTTGGTGGCTGGCCAGTACAGAGATCTGAACCCTTGACCTTGGTATTATAACGCCACACACTAACCAACTGAGCTAACCAGGCAGCCCCCTGCATGCTTAGGGTGTTTTCAGTTTGAAATAGAGTCTGCTAGTGTTATGAGCATGTCAGTGAGACATAGCCCCGTCACATCCATGCTGAAGCCACGGGCAAGCTGACTCCTGAGCTTTCTCCATCATCCTGCACTATATTTTAGGCCAATCAGGCCGGGCAAGAGAGAACTTAGTGTGAAGGGACGGTGCTAAGGCTGTGGTGTCCTTAGCCTGCTGAGGAGGTACACTGGGATCCTTCTTGGTATCAGTCCCTGAGGGAGACTGTCATCTATTCATCCATGAATATTTACTGCATATCTACTCTGTGCTGCACCTTCCCTGCCCTCATGGAGCATGGAGTCTCACCAGGAAGTTAGAATTTAAGTGAATACTTGCAAGTGTGCAGAGTCTATAAAGGGTGAAGTAATTGGAGCCACTGGACAGTTGAGGCATAAGACATGAGACAGGTCAAGACAGCCACTTGACCCAGCTGTTCAGAACTATGAATACACAGGAGAATCAAAGAGTTAACTTTCCTTTCATCTTATCATGGTGCCACCTATGTTTATAGCAGCAAACACATATCTACAGCCACAACTCAAGCCCAGGCATGCACATCCTGAGTTTCCACAATGTCCGATTCCAGAAATAGATGCAAAAAGCTTGGAATAAGATTGCAAACTGGCAGCCAGAGGACAGCAAGCAAATGTGTGTTTTTTGGCTGTTTATATTTTTTATCCACTGAGTGTTCAGTGAGGTGATGTATCCAGGCAGAGGTTCTCCTTTCTCAAGACACAAGCTGTCCAGAACCTATTGTCTTTTCCTGGGCCTACTTCTCACCTGTAGTTGTGTTCTGGTGACTTCCAGATTTTGCCTCTAAGAGTCAGTCAGTGCTTTGTTACTCAGTGTGGTCCTCAGACTGGTAACATGAGTGTCACCTGGGAACCTGTTAGAAATGCAGACTCTCTGGCCTGACTCCAGACCTACTGAATCATAATCTGCAGAGAAGTACTGAGTTAGAGAGAAGCTTCCGCGGTCCTGTCCCTGTGCTCCTATGACTCATCCTGCTACCTTTCCTGAATGCTCTGGAAGCAACTGCCCTTTACATCAACATCCATTCTCCAGCGGCTCGTTGTTGGGAAAAAATAGGAAAATGGCCAGGGCCCCTCAGATATTCAGAATCTTGCTGAGCATTTGCTNCTCTGATCCACAGTGCTTCTCAGAACTCTCAGAGAAGCCACTAGAATGGTTGCTCCTAGATATGAATAAAACCATTCATTTTTCTATACCCACAGCTCCCAGGACCTTTTTTTCCTATTACCTAGTTCACAGACCTGTATGTGGAGAGTTTGTGACCCAGTCTGTGCAACAGACTCGAGGGGTCTGTAAGCCCTAGTTTTACAATTGGCATAGTCAGCAGGATATTTGAGCAGGTACAGGAGCCAAAAGCCCCTTAGAGAGGGAGGAAATGTGGCTACTCCTGAATATGTTGTGCCCTCTGGCCATTTTTCTGTTGACTGGAATCTGGTTGCTGCTTACTATAGTACAAGTCAGCATAGACCAGGCANTCCATGAAGCAGTGCGGCCTTGGAGAGCCCCTTGGGAGGGGGAGGAAATGTGGCTGTCCTTGAGTGCGTGGTGCCCAGTGGCCACTTTTCTGCTGACTGGAGCCTGACTACTGCTCACTATGCTACAAACTGACTGAGATTTAAAGAAGAAAGCAGAGTTGTCGGAAGCACGGATAATTTGTCTGGAGGATGAAGTGCTGCAACTGGGCATCCCTGCCTCACACTAGGAAGAACGACAAACCCAATGGTGAGTTGGAGGAGACTGTGCGTCCCCAGGCATGACCTGTTGTGCACCAGAAACTGAAACACAAACAGCCTATATGACCAGGTGGACAACCGGCAGGTGATCCATAGGTGACTGAATTCACTACCTATGTCCCATATACCCAGGTTGAATTAGTTGATTTAGGGAGACAGTTCTGGCAGAAACAGGGGGAGCCCCTAGCTGCTTGGCTGCTGTGGTTATGGGACCTAAGGGTGGATAGTGTGATGTGCTCTGGTGAGGAGATGGAAAAATTGGCCTCTATTACCATGAACCCATCCCAGAGGCAGCGGCTACAGAATAACTGCAGATATGCACAAAGGCCAGGTAATCACTCTTTAATGGAATGGGTGAATGCAGCTGCCCGAACCGTGTGGGCAAACACTGGAGAACTGCCCAAGACTGTGAGTAAATGGCAAACGTATACTGACTTGGTTCAAATAATTCGGGAGCTGGGGATGAGGCAGTCCATGTTTAATGTGAAAACCCATGGCACAGACGATGAAAGTTTTACAGGCAGCATGAGAGACACAGTGCTGCAAATTGCCCCATCAACATCCTTTGGGTCACTGATGGCCATACTGGCTCCATACATTGGTCACCCTATATGTGAGGTAATGACCATAATAGCCAGCTTGGGTGAAGTAGAGGAGAAAAGACAAGAAAAAGAGGTCCAGAAGCTGGCTAAGACCCAACCCCCAAGAAATGATCAGGATTTTATCCTGAGGGGACCAATCAAGACTAGCCATAAGCAGATGTGGCTTGACTTGCTTGCAGCAGGGGTTGATAGCAAGAAAACTGACTGGCAGCCAAATGCGGTCCTGTTTGCCTTGTGGCAGCAATTACGCCCTGAACAGCGTTTCACTAAATGTCCAGAAACAGGTAGCAAGGTGCACTTGGTGGACTTAAGGGATTTTTTGATTGCTTCNGCATCCCTGCCTCACACTAGGAAGAACGACAAACCCAATGGTGAGTTGGAGGAGACTGTGCATCCCCAGGCACGACCTGTTGTGCACCAGAAACTGAAACACAAACAGCCTATAGGACCAGGTGGACAACCGGCAGGTGATCCACAGGTGACTGAATTCACTACCTATGTCCCGTATACCCAGGTTGAATTAGTTGATTTAGGGAGACAGTTCTGGCAGAAACAGGGGGAGCCCCTAGCTGCTTGGCTGCTGTAGTTATGGGACCTAGGGGTGGATAGTGTGATGTGCTCTGGTGAGGAGATGGAAAAATTGGCCTCTATTACCATGAACCCATCCCAGAGGCAGCAGCTACAGAATAGCTGCAGATATGCACAAAGGCCAGGTAATCACTCCTTAATGGAATGGGTGAATGCAGCTGCCCGAACCGTGTGGGCAAACACTGGAGAACTGCCCAAGACTGTGAGTAAATGGCAAACGTATACTGACTTGGTTCAAATAATTCGGGAGCTGGGGATGAGGCAGTCCATGTTTAATGTGAAAACCCATGGCACAGACGATGAAAGTTTTACAGGCAGCATGAGAGACACAGTGCTGCAAATTGCCCCATCAACATCCTTTGGGTCACTGATGGCCATACTGGCTCCATACATTGGTCACCCTATATGTGAGGTAATGACCATAATAGCCAGCTTGGGTGAAGTAGAGGAGAAAAGACAAGAAAAAGAGGTCCAGAAGCTGGCTAAGACCCAACCCCCAAGAAATGATCAGGATTTTATCCTGAGGGGACCAATCAAGACTAGCCATAAGCAGATGTGGCTTGACTTGCTTGCAGCAGGGGTTGATAGCAAGAAAACTGACTGGCAGCCAAATGCGGTCCTGTTTGCCTTGTGGCAGCAATTACGCCCTGAACAGCGTTTCACTAAATGTCCAGAAACAGGTAGCAAGGTGCACTTGGTGGACTTAAGGGATTTTTTGATTGCTTCGGAGGAGGCGGATGAAATGTTCCAGTTTGATTAGGGAGCAGGCCAAGGTACTTGTCTTTTGAGGGCAGGTGAAGACCAGAGGCCTCATGTTGAATTGGCAATACATTGATCAAGGGCTAATGTGCAGCATGTTTTGGCATTGGTAGATACAGGCACAGAATGTAGCTTGGTGTATGGCAATCCAGATAAGTTTCCCAGGGCCACAGTTCATATAGATGGATATGGACGACATACTATTGATGTCAAAGCTATGTCATTACCACTGGGCATAGGAAGATTACCCCCTCATGTATATATTGTATATATATCCCCTGTAGCTGAATACATCTTGGGTATGGACGTGCTTTATGGCTTGCACCTGCAAACAACAGTTGGAGAGTTTCGGCTACAAATACAGACAGTAAAGCCTGTGTTATGGGGATATGCTAAACATGACCCACAGGTGTTACCCCAGCCAGGATATGTAGTTAATGTAAAGTAATATTGCCTACTGGGAGGACTTGCAGATAGGTACCACTATATTGGAGTTAGAAAAAGTTGGCATTATTCGTCCAGCTCATAGCCCATTTAATGCTCTGGTATGGCCAGTGAAAAAACCTGATGATACCTGGAGAATGACTATAGACTATTGAGAACTAAACAAAGTAGTGCCTCCTTTGCATGCAGCTGTGCCTTCAGTTCACGACTTGATGGATCAGCTGGCAACTCAGCTGGGAACTTATCATTATGTATTGGACCTTGCAAATGCTTTCTTGTCTATTCCAGTCTCAGCTAATAGCCAAGATAAGTTTGCCTTCACCTGGGAAGAGAGGCAGTGGATGTTTCAAGTATTGCCCCAAGGTTACCTGCATAGCCCAACCATCTGTCATGGTTTAGTGGCTGGGGACCTAGCCAAGTGGACAAAGCCCAGCATGGTTACGATGTTTCACTACATCAATGATGTGTTGTTAACCTCTGATTCTCTTACAGATTTAACCCAGGCAGCTCCAATGCCGCTAAGCCATTTGGAACAATGTGGGTGGGCTGTGAACACAGCCAAAGTATAAGGACATGGGCTGTCAGTCAAATTCTTAGGAGAGGTCTGGTTGGGTAAGGTGAGGGTCATCCCAGAAGCTATTGTAGACAAGATACAGGCATACCCTCAACCCACAACTGTAGCTCAGCTACAGACATATTTGGGATTTCTGGGATATTGGAGAGCTTTTATACCCCATATGGCTCAAATGGCATGCCCACTGAATGCATTATCAAAGAAAGGAGCCCCCTGGGATTGGACTGAGGAAGTTGAACAAGCTTACTGGGCTACAAAAAGGGCAATACAGCAAGTACAGGCTTTACAAGTGGCTGATCCCACTAAGCCTTTTGAATTAGATGTAAATATCACCCAAGAGGGGTTAGGATGGGGTTTGTGGCAGACACGAGACCGATTCCGAACACCTGCAGGATTCTGGTCTCATCTTTGGAAGGGTGCTGAAGTACACTATTCTCTAATAGCAAAACAGCTAGCAGCTGTGTATTCTGCCTTGATGGCCATTGAAGCTATCATAGGAACCGCCAAAGTCCTAGTAAGGACAACATATCCCATACTAGGTTGGCTGCACATGTGGGCAACAAACCCTAAAACAGGTGTAGCTCAGACTCCCACCTTGTCTAAATGGGGAGCATATATAGAACAAAGAAGCACTGTGTCAATGAGCCCTCTGTCCAAAGAGTTGCAAACTGTGCTAGGCCTAGTACAGGTTGTGGAGGAAACTTTGACACAACCCTTACCAGTGGAGGTGGAGGCTACACCTTTCCAGGAGGGCCAGGGACCTATCACAGAACAAGCTTGGTATACAGATGGCTCTAGCATGGGACCCTCAGCATCATGGACAGCTGTTGCTGTCCAGCCCTTAACAGATACTATGTCGTATGAAAATGGCACAGGGTAAAGCAGTCGATGGGCAGAATTGAGAGCTGTTTGGATGGTAATAAAAAGTGAGCCTGGGCCATTAACCATCTGTACTGACAGCTGGGCTGTGTATAAAGGTTTAACCCTTTGGATTTCTACTTGGAAATATCAATGGTGGATGGTAGGCCACTGACCCCTGTGGGGATAAGCCATGTGGCAAGAGTTATGGGAATTCGAGTGTGAGAAAGAAGTAACCCTTTTTCATGTCACATGGCATTTCCCCCTAGCCAGTCCAGGAAATGATGAAGCTGATGCCTTGGCTAAGGTAAGATGGCTCAAGAGAGTCCCAGCTACTGATGTAGCCCAAAGGTTACATCGATGAATGCAGCATGCTGGCAGCAAAACCATGTGGACGGTGGCTCAAAGATGGGCCTTGCCTATAAAATGGGAAGATGTAGTGAATGCCTGTCATCCTTGTTTACAAGAGAGTCAACACCCCCAGCAGGTACCCCATATAGACAGGCAAATAAGTCAAGGAAGGGTGCCACTGACTCAATGGCAAGTGGACTTTGTCAGACCACTGCCAAGGTCAGAGNACATCTTCACTGCTGTTGATACAGCTACTGGTCTTCTGTTTGTATGGCCTTGTAAGGCCTCTGATCAGGTAAACTCTGTGAAGGCACTGAATAGCCTTACGGCCAAGTATGGCCGGCCTGTGTTCATAGAAAATGATAATGGAACCCACCTTATTGGACATGAGGTTCAGAAGTAGGCTTCCCAGTTATCTATTCAGTGGAAGTTACATATACCATATCATCTCCAGGCAGAAGGGATGACTGAGCAATACAATGGTCTTTT
>NW_007726350.1:90912-91245 GCF_000696425.1 Galeopterus variegatus | reverse complement strand
TGTGACCAATGTGTTGGCTTATTGAATATACTTATTGAATATACACTGAACTTCACACCAATGATGACTACTAACCGGACATGTGCGGCTAATAGTTGAAAGAACAAAACTACAGGACAAGCCTTAAGGTATATTGGATAGACAATAGGTTATATGAATGTAAGGGTCATTTATCCTCACTAAGGGAACATCGCAGAAGATTCTGAATGCGTAGATTGTACAGCGAGGGACCCTGAAGGAGTGGATTGTTGGGGAAAAAATAGGAAAATGGCCAGGGCCCCTCAGATGTTCAGAATCTTGCGGAGCATTTGCTGTAAATATCCTCAGGTGTTC
>NW_007726350.1:80910-90831 GCF_000696425.1 Galeopterus variegatus | reverse complement strand
AGAAGCCACTAGAATGGTTGCTCCTAGATCTGAATAAAACCATTCATTTTTCTATACCCACGGCTCCCAGGACCTCTTTTTTCTATTGCCTAGCTCACAGACCTGCGTGTGGAGGGTTTGTGACCCAGTCTGTGCAACAGACTCGAGGGGTCTGTAAGCCCTAGCTTTACACTTGTCGTACCATCTTGTTTCCTTGTTTGTTGACTATGGCACAACTGGGAGTGTGTGCTCCACAGTTGAAGTGTATTAACTGGGTGACCTTAAGCCACCATTTACCTGCTCTGAGCCTCTATTTTGTTATAGACAAACCTGTGATAATAACCATACCTTCCCCGTCCCCCTTAAAAGGTGGTTATGAAGACTGAGATAAAGAATGTGGAAGTACTACCCACGTGATGTCGTGAATGGCATGGTAAAACCAGTCGTTTTTCAACCTGGGCTGTAAATTAGAATTACCTGTGGAGCTTTGCAAACTACTAATGTCTGGGCTTCACCCCAGAGATTCTGATTTAAGTAGCCTTGGATAGGTCCTGGGTATCAGCAGGTTTCAAAATCTCTCCAGGTGATTCTAAAGTGCAGCCTGGGTTGAGACCACTGGGGAGATAGGACCATTTAGTGCAGGAAGTAGCCTGTCCTTCTCAGTGAGGGGTCCATTTTCTTCTTGGAATTTGGCTAAGAGGGCATTCTTAATAACTAAAAAATGGCTTAAAATGTGCCCACCATCACCCAGGTGTAGAGGGAGTGATTTCCCTGCAGGGGGAGGACACAGTCCTCAGCAGAGAGCCTTCAAGGGGCTGGGGCTGCCACATCGCCCCCAGGTAAAGACTGGGAACAGCCCAGGAAGTGAGAGACCTCTGGGCTGAGGATGAGCATGAATGACCTGTGGATGTAAATGGGACCAGAGCCCTCCTCTTGGGCCTGAAGTGTAAGGTTCACACCAGTCCTTAATTAGAAGAACCGGAGGACTGATGTTAATTCTTCCTGGGTGCTCCTCATTAATTACTTGTGTCTAAGGGTGTAGAGCACTGTCTGTGGTTCGTAGAGCAGACTGCAGGCTCAGGTCCCTCGCAGAGACTTCCATTTCTCTCCCACATACCTGGGTTAAGGAGCCCCTCTGATATCATTATATGCAGATGTGCATGCCAAGTACACCCAGCTTGATCTCAACAGCCACGTTTCTGGTGCCCAGAGGGGCAAAAGACACTCTTGGAATTTGATCTTATGACTGATCTCTATCTGGGTGGCCTATAGGATATAGTCATTTGTCACTTGATTACTTATTAGATGCCAGAAAGCTGCGCTAGGCACTTGTACATATGGGGTCTCATTTTATACCCACAATAGCCCTTCATGTAGGTATTATTACACCCATTTTTCAGATGTAGAATCTGAGGCTTAGAGAGGTTAAGTCAGTCACTCACGGGCACTAAGCCTGTTATATGCTGCAGACCTGGAGTCCACACAGTGTTCTACGCTCTTTCTACCAAACACATAGTGCTCTATACATGTAACATATTATGGTAAACCTTAAAGCTCTGGGGGCATATTGTGAAGGCTTTCTAGATTCTTGTTCAAAGTGTGGTCTCTGGACCAGCAGTGTTGGCGTCACCTGGGAGCTTATTAGAAATGCAGGGTGTCAGGCCTCACCCTAGTTCTACTGAATCAGAATTGATATTTTAACAAGCTCTTATCCTAGAATACTTTCGTATTGAAGGGATTAGAGAGATAGTGAATTTTAAGCCATTCACAACCATTGTCCCTGCCAGACAATTAACTGTCGTGTGTGTGTGTGTGTGTGTGTGTGTGTGTGTGTGTATTCACACAAATATGGGAAACCTTATGCAAACACTAAGTCATTATTTATGAGAAAGAACACTTGTTGGAGCCTATAACAATAAAATTTTTGACCTTCTAGAGACACCCTAATAGATAGAGGTTATAAACGACAGCTTTTGGCTAATAAACTCTTTTATATGCAGACAACAAATAAGACAAGTGAAAAGGGACAACACCAGGAGCCCGCCACCAGCAATGACATCTTCTGGCTCCAGGTGGCTCTTTCACGAGGGTCTTTTTTCCTGCCTCTTGGTGGGGCCTGATAGACTTTCCAATTATGTGG
This sequence comes from Galeopterus variegatus, assembly GCF_000696425.1. Taxonomy (NCBI): domain Eukaryota; kingdom Metazoa; phylum Chordata; class Mammalia; order Dermoptera; family Cynocephalidae; genus Galeopterus; species Galeopterus variegatus. Next base: position 88,712 of record NW_007726350.1, on the reverse strand, counting down.
CACCAGTGTTTATCATTTTATTCAAGTCCCATACATAAAGCAGGAGCGGCATTGTGGCTAGGCCTGGCGCTATTATTTCTTTCATGGCCCTTTCCTCTTCCAGAGGTAATTACCGCAATTTTATGTCTAGAATATGTCCCGTGTTTGCCATGCATACCTCGTGGCAGCTTCAGAGCAATCTTTTGAGCCCGTAAAAAAGAATACCATAATGGAGTTTAGCCTGAAGTGGGACAAAAAGGATTCAATGGTATCAAATAATGTCCATTCTGCATGCAAAACCCACAAATGCAGGAAATGCTATGAGAGGAAGATACTATCTTTTTTGAAATTTCTGAAAGGCTGCATGAATTCCAGTAATAGAGACAAAATCACGGGTGGTTGCTGTAGTGGGTATTTCACTTCAATAGAAGGAAAAATGTTTTAACAGACAGAGATGGGCAAAGATGAGCTTGCTTTGGGGGGGGGTATTCCCCACAATGGGGGTTATCCAGCAAAGACTGAAAACCAGGACTGGAATTGTTATCAGGGACATCTAAGCAAGCTCTGGATGGGGGTTTAGGCTCCCCTTCAATCTAAGATGCCAAAAGGTTGTGATTTTAGATGTGAACTCATAATTTTACACATTCCCTGGTTTCAATGTGGTATCTTACTAACTTTAGCTGAGAGTATTGACTCACTGCAAAATCCAGTGTATTTGTTCATCATCTTCTAATTCACCTGGAAAAATAAATACCAGCTCTCTAGCTATAAATAGCCTAATGAAAAATCAACTCAACACAGCAAGAAGCTAGCCAGATGCAGATTTTTGATAACAAGCACATAAAATGTGATGCTGGCAAATACTTGCAATTATGAAGGCTTAAGAAATGCTGGATTCCTGGTCATGCAGGAGACTTAAAAGACTGGGATCCTTCCTGAAAATACCACCTCCTGCCTTTTTATTTCTGAGGGATCACATTGAAGCCAGGGTACACCCAGCCATGGTGTACCCAGGGATATGCATAGGTCCTCCTTGTAAAATCATGGCAAGAAAACATGGAGGTTCTATATGAAAATAATAACGCTCCCCCTGGATAGTGAGGTTATAAAGTTACAAGTATTTTTTTTTTCCTTCTTTGATCTTTTCTTTCTCTTCCAATTTTTTTACAACGAATATCTATAATGTTTGATAACTAGAACAAAAATAATGAATTAAATTTAGGGTATGCAGCTATTAAAAGCATGCTTATGAAGAATAATATCAATATAGGAAAATATAATATTAAATAAAGAAAGAATACACAAAAATGCTTAGATGGTATCATGACAAATTTGTACAAACCCTTTGTCTATAGCTTTGCTCAAATCTGTATCTGTCTGGGAGGAAATGCACCACCATGGTAACAAGGGGGGCAGGATTGTAGGCAATTTCAGTTTTCTTCATACTTTACTATATTTTCCTAATGTTCTACATTGAATGTAGAATACTTTTATAATCAGAAAAAACAATAAATGTTATATTAAGAAAGGCAGCGAGGGAAGATTCTGATGTTAGAAAATAGGAAGAGATAGTGCCAACCTTTTCCCTACTTCAGGGAGATCAAGTTCTGTTGCCTGAACTGTGGGCTTTGTGAGGGTGACAAGCAAAGGTGGGAACTTCTGAGGAATGACGTGGCATAGCGCTGTGGACAGAGCATGAGCTTTGGAATCAGAAAGAGTGGTCTGTTTTTTATTTATTACGTAACGTCTCAGAGTCTCAGTGTCTTCATCTGTAAAATGGGACCAGTAATACTCTCCTAAGAAAATTACTATGAGGCTTATATTAGATTATATGAGCCCAGTGCCCAGCTTAACAAACACATTTGATAAATGTTATTTCCTTTCTTCTGTGTTGGAAAGAGCAGGCAGGGAACACCACGTTAGAGGTAAACAGCTCCCCGCAAAACACAGTACGACAGAGTGAAGGATGCTGTATTAAAATTTTGAGTCCAGTTTTTATCTTCCAGTTTCCCTAGATAATTATCTTTCCAGTCTTGTGGGAAGAAAAAGATGACATTTTCTTCTGAGTTACATGTAAAGGTGTGATTAGGCATACAGCCTCCTCAGTGCCTCAGTTTCTCTGTGTGTGATGAAGATGATATTGAAGAAAGCTTTGTAATCCTTTTGTTGGGAAACAGGATCAACTCTATGCAATGAACACCTACACCTTCAAGGACAGCCATTAAAAAGAGAATGGGTCCCAGGCACATGAGTGTTTGCAGGGGCCCAGATCCCCTGGGGGAGTATTTATTCCCTGACAGCTGGGGAGAGTCTGTGCTCCCAGTACGGTGCTCCCTTGTATACAGGCCACGTGAATGTGTTACAGTGATCACCAGTGGAGGATCTGTGATTAACATACGGCTTTTGAATGGGACCCCCTGGGGGAGTATTTATTCCCTGACAGCTGGGGAGAGTCTGTGCTCCCAGTACGGTGCTCCCTTGTATACAGGCCACGTTGAATGTGTTACAGTGATCACCAGTGGAGGATCTGTGATTAACATACGGCTTTTGAATGGGACCCAAGTCTGTGCCAAGTGCCAAGAAGGATTTTATTCACACCCCTGAGCCTCGACAGTAATTCTTCATATGCCTCAGTTCCATCACGTAATGGGAGAGGTATTAATTTTGAATGGCTCAAAGGTATTAAATTAATTATGTCCGACTGCAATTACAATGGCTGTTGATTACTTTAGCCCATTAGCATGTATCCTGGCAGAGTCAACCACATCACAAGTGGTGACAGGATGCTGGGCTCCAGGGGCCTCCTAGCTCTCAGTGCTGAGGTAAGAATTATTTTGACTTAGAAATCTCAGTAGGGCTCCATTTGTGGGATCCTTGAGACTCAACGAGGAGTCTTCTTGTGAGCTCTTACCCTGGACAAGGGTTACGCTTACAGTAGAGGGGCTGTGAAATTAATTAATTAGTTATTGATTAAGTGGGTTTATTGGGCAAGTCTTCCTGGTGCCAGTGCTAGGCATTGTGTAAAATAATGCTCCCAACCTGCCCACATGTTGCTCAGTGATTGAGAGGAGAAATAAGAACACACGCAATGTCCCAATTCATGTAGCAGCAACTTCCTCCACCTGAGCAAAGCAAGAAGAGCGATGATGATAATTTCTGCCATTCCTAAAGTATTGTGGAGATTATAAAGAGTTTTCACATTTTCATCTGATCCTGGTAACAATCTCACACAGAAGGAAAACAGGTCTTTTAATCCCCAATTAGGGGAAGTGACTTGCCTGAGGTCATCTGGATCATAAGTGGGACAGAGCTGGAATTTAAAGTTAGGTGACCTAAGTCAAGTCCTGGGACCTTAGGGAGTTTACAGACTTGGTTTGAATTGTGGCTCTGCCCTTACCAGCAGGGTGACCTTGGGCAAGTCACTTAAGCTCTCTAAGCCTCAGTTTCTGCACTGGGAAGTGGAGATAGCAATTGCTGGCAAGTTTATTTTGAAGGTGAAGTGTGGAACAGTGCCAGCCTTTTACTAGGGGATCAATATTCTAAAAGCATGTCATTAGTTGGCTTTACAGATACGAAGGGGTGCCTCCCCCAGGTTAAGGGAAGATTTCTTTCTCCTAGGGTGTTTGAGGGCTCTGATCAAGAATTTTAGCTTGCTTTTTAATGTAATGCAGCTGAATGGTCCACAGGTGGCCTGAAGACCAAAACCTTACATACTGAAAGTAAGTTTTCTTAATTTTCCTGTTAAATAAATACCCCAATGAGCTTCCGGGTTCCTGTGGCCTGTCTCCCAGCACGTCAGCCACATGGCAGTTTTGCGATGAGTGCTTGCTGGTTCACTTCTTGGCTGCGACCCTCTGTGCCCCTCCCTCACTCGCCCCTCCTGCTGGGTGTCTGCTGCCCCTCCAAGCCAGTCCACTTCCATGCTGCTGTGCCCAGGTCCTCAGCTGTAGAACGGGGAAGGGTCAGGTACTCATGGGAAACAGCGGGGAGGTGGCAGGGCTCTGTAATCTTTGACGTGTGGAGATTCTTATTACAGTGATGTTATTGCAGGTGTGTGGGAGGGTTGTCACTAGGGACTGAAAGTGGGGCCCCAGATCTCTTCTTACTCATGCAGTGAGTCTCTGCAAAAAGCCATTTGAAAAATGCCTTGAAAATCACTCCAGCCTCCTCTCCCTTTCCCTCCTGCAAAGTGGCCCATGTTTAGGTCCCAGTTAAAGGCTTTCTGAGATTATTGTTTCCATCACAGGGGGTGTTAGCTGCTACCAGAGTTGAGGCCCTCCTGGGATTTCAGATGCAGCCTCAGGGTTGGGGTGACTCATGGGGTGGGAGGGGGCAGCCATAGTTGAAGCTGATTCAGGGGCGACTGAGGTAGGGCAGTTACTCTACAAAATGCACCACCTCGGGGCCTAATCATGACCAGGGGGGACAGAGTGAGATCACAAAGGCAGGGAGGCCTCGGGGCTGCAGGAACAGACAGTAAGTGCTGGAGTTCTTCCTCTGGGCTTCTTAAATTGGGGGCACATACACCTCTTAGATCTTCCTGGGGGTACCTGAAGCCACAGGATAAACAGGGTATCTTCCTGGAGCATTAGCTGCTTAATATTAAGTAATGAGTTGTGTTTTTCTATCCAAACAAACAGGCATGCTAGGGAACAAAATAAAGAATTGGCATTTATTTTAAAGTTAAAAAAAGAGGTTTGCAAAAGAAAAGTCGGGCTTCTGATGTTTGGCTTTGGGCTGTTTCACCAGACTCCCTCCCTGCTCTGGTTTTTTCAGTCTAGGCTTCCTCTCCTTTCTTGGGGCAGTTGCCTCATTTACAACTGTCCCATCCACAGGAGCTCTGGGGAAAGCAGAGATGTACATCTGTCCTTTTTTTTTTTTTTTTTTGGTGGCTGGTCAGTACAGGGATCCAAACCTGTGACCTTGGTGTTCTAGGCTGCGCTCTGACCAACTGAGCTAACCGGCCGCCTGTGATTCCGTCTTAAGGACACTCCTGTGCTGCTGCCATCTATACGTGACAGCAGGCTCCTTCCTGAGCCTTGGTCTCCCCATTTGTAGAAGGGTGACAATATCATCTCCCCTCTGGGGGCAGGGTGCTGTGAGGCCATATAGAGGTCAGGGGCTATTGTTCTCTTTAGGTGTCTGCTGCTGGGGTAGGGTGGTGGTGAGGAGGGGAGGGCCGTGGAGCAAAGGAACTTTTGCTGGATTAGAGGAGGGGACTTCCCATGCCCACGCCAGGTGGGGAGAAGAGCCGGGGGATGGTGGAGAGGGGTGACAGGGGCTCATCTGCTGCTGGTAGAGCATTAGCTTCCACGGACCCCAGCCACTGAGTTGGGCAACACACCCTGAACACGCTATTGCCAGGCTCTCTGGGCAGAACTGAGGCCAAATTGTCCAGATTAAGGCTCCTTAGATAGGGCAGGCCCCAGCCTTGATCTTGGAATTATCACAAAAGTCAGAAAATAATAGTGACAGCAGCAATAGAGTAGCAGAAATCACATGTGCCATTTATTAAGTAACTATTTATGTCTAGGTCCAGGCTGGGCACCTTTTATACCTAGTCTCACTTGTTCCTCCTGACAGTCCTGCAGAGGATTCTGGAAAAGAGGGAGGTGATTTGCTCAAGGTCTCCTGGCTAGAAAGTAGTGGGATTCCTTCAAGGTCTAAGTGATTCCAAGTTCCTGCTCTTCCCACTATGCCACACTGCCTCAGGCATGCTCCTTTTGCCCTGGCCCCACATGGCTAGCTGGATTCCTCTGGGCACAGGAGATGGCATGGCTTTTGGGCTGTGGGGCAGGAGAGAGGCAGCTACCTGGGGCAACCACACTGTTCTGACTTGTTCCAGATGTTACCATCACCTTGCAAGAGCCAGAAGGGCCCCATGCTGCCTGTTGGGCCCAACGTTATGTCCTCCTGGGCAGAGAGTGGACAACCCAGATGGATGTCATATATCTAGACTAGGGTCCTGACTCTGGTCCCCAGTGCAGGAAGAGGAGTGTGAAGAGAACAGCAAGTCTGATGACAAGCCCTGCAAGACTAGCTGGATTTGCTCTGGATTTAGGCAAGCACTGAAGCCTAGAGATGGGCTTCCTTCCTCCTGAGACCGGAAGCATCCCGTCACCGCAGAGATGTCAAAGCGTCAGATGGGACGGAGCTGTCTCTCTATGGCAGCTGCCTGCTGGGTATCCTGATCCCCAAATACCTGACTATAGGCATTTAGGTTTAGTGGGAGGGAAGCTAGAGATGATCTGCTCTAGCTTGGCACTGGTCCCCAACGATTTACAAAGAGGGTTTCTACAACCACCACAGAGTGTTTGTACAGCATCACTGGCCACACAAGGGTGGAAGCTGATCTCACTGGGCCCTTGTAGGGGCCACCAGTCAGCCATGACACAGGGGGAGAATGGGTGAGTAGGGAGAGGGGAAGTGGGAAGGGCATAGCTTTCTTCTCCCTAGATGGACACATTCTAGATGGATCCAGGAAATGACAACCTAATTTAGGACCGAGCCCATAAGGCCTCTTGGAATAGCTTCTCTTTCCTGATTTGCTAAGAGAATTTAGACCAAGTAGGGCTATGAATGGGGCGCACACGGTGAACAAACACCATTGAATCCTGTAGGTGTCCCCTGTGCTGCTCAGGAATTAGACTCAGTGACTAGTCCCAACCTGAGGAAAGACTAAGTGGACAACTAGTCTGTCACAAAATGGGGCGGTATTCCCCTCCTGCCTCCAGTGGTGGAGTGGTGGTGGTGCTGGGGCTCTGAGTTAGGGGACAGTGATGGTAGCCCTGACCTAGTGCTTTTGAGGCTCACATCAACGCCCCCTGAGCTGAGAAGGTACCTTCTGTCCCCAGCAGAGTGAGAGCAAGAGTGTGAAGCTCAGAGTCATAAGGTCTGGGTTTGGTCTTGATTTGTATTTACCAGCTGGGGGTCTTTGGGTATATTTCTTTCCTGTCTGGCCAAGATGGGCTCCTCCCATCCCCTGGGCAGCCCTGCCTGCACCCCTACCCAGATCATGGGTGGGAAGCCCCTGAAATGTAGGATCTGCTGAATCAGATCCTGAGCTGCTCATTCCTGTTCGTGTCCCTTGGCTCCTACCTTGCTGAGGGTTTGGAGGGGGCTAAAAAAGGAAGAGCCCTTCTGCTTTGGTTTTTCCCCCTACCTCAGCCATCTTATGATCATGATTGCTTTTATCCTCCTTTTCTTGCCTTTTCATGGGAGATCAACAAACTTTAAAAACACAGCAATCAGAAAAGTTCCTCTCTTCTTCCCATCTTGAAAGTCCTATTTGTCTGCCCACGGGAGGAAGCCAGGCAGGAGTGAATCAGCCCGATCAGCACAGCCTTGCCTCTCAATGTATTTTGTTTCAGAGTCACACTGAGAGGCTGGAGGGGAAGGATGGGCCTGTTTCCGGCAGTAATCACCAGCACCCTGAAAAGTCTTACCAAATCAACCAGAGAACAATTTGCTGGGAAGTTCCCTGGCCTCTTGCCTCTGGGGCCCTGCCTGCCGGAGGGCTTTGAGCAGAGCTCATGGATAGACGGCAGAGGATATTTCAGATGCCAGTCTCTTCCTCCACGTTGCCACTCTGAGCCACATTTTAATGACATGAGTGGGGATCTCCTTCCCTCCAGGCCAGCCAGCCCATGCAGACATGGAGAAGTCCTGCTGTTTGCCTTTGGCCCTGATCTCAGCAGCCCCCAGCAGCTAATCAAAGTAGACTCTTTTTACCACTAGGCTGATGTCAGGGGTGGAAAGATCCAGGCTGTGTCCCAGGATCCGTGTGTGTGTGTGTGTGTGCGCGCGCGCGCGCGCGCGCGCAC
>NW_007726350.1:73785-79931 GCF_000696425.1 Galeopterus variegatus | reverse complement strand
TGTGTGTGTGTGTGTGTGTGTGTGTGTGTGTGTGTGTGTGCGCGCGCGCACGCGTGTAGCTTTGGCAAGGTAAGAAAACCACCACCAGGAACAGACTACCATGAATTGGTGAGTCACATCCCACTGCCCCGGTCCCTTGTGTTCCTGCAGCTCAGAAATAAAACTGCTTCCATGTTTTAGAGGGAGAAAGAAAATGAGGGAAGCCCAGTTTTTTTTCCTTTTTTCTTCTCAGGCCTTGTTGTGGCCTGAGAACATGGTTTAAATTATTCTAGTCACAGGCAGGCTATTCAAATAAAATAGAATTTCAAACCACGTGGGGCTTGTTGAGACATTCAGGCTTCTAGGATGTGTGAAAGGCAGGGGGAGGGGTGGAGACGGGCCCTGCCACTCTCCCGTCCTCTTTATTACCAGCAGCTGCAATGCTAGACACATCCGAGTGTGTCTCAAAGCCAAGGCGGACTCGAGCAGGTCTGACGGCAAGCGAGCACATGAAAGCCACCGCAAGCCTCCCCTCCCCGGTGGCAACTTTAATTATTTGAACTGGAGCTCAGCAAAATAAAAATAAAAATAAAATCAGAATATATTGTATGTAAGTGGCTCCCGGTTTCCTGCAGAGAATAGTTTGTGGAGGGGAGGGGGAATAAAAAACCCACAATGCTCTCTCTTGTTTGTGTCTGGGCTAGGCAGAAGTCTTTAAATATTCATGCCCCCATGTGCAACTGTGCAGAGAGAGAGGAGGCAGAGCCTGCAGCCACAGCCGGCCAGCAAGAGCCTGCAGAGGTGGCTGCAGGTGACTGGAGGGAGGAGGTGGGAGCTGGTGAGCTTCTGGAATGTGCTGGAAGTTGGGTTGGCATAAAGGCATGCCCTAGCTATATCTCTTTCGTTGGTGGGCATCTGACCTGGCCCCATATGCTCTCCCAACCCCTTCTGTCTCCTCTGCCTTGGTCCCTACTCCATCATTTCTAACCCCTTCTCTGAATCCTCTTTCTAAAAGGCAAGTTACACCACCCTATTTGAAGTCACAGTTTTTGGAAGAAAATCCTCTGTATGGGCTCAGAATGAATTTTGGTCACAGTTGGCAAGCACACCTATGGCCAGTAACTCTCAGGTTTCAGTGTGCATGCAGATCACCAAGGGTGGGGTTTGCAAATGCACAGTCCCAGGCCCCACTTAGTGATGTCACTCAGGAGGTCCAGGGTGGTGCCCAGAAATATGCATTTATTACATTTTCCAGGTGACTGCAATTAGAGAAACAGACCTACTAGTTAGCTCATTTCTAGATTTTGAACAAAATTCATTAAAGTCAACATCAGCTTTCCTACAGGGATCCACTGATGACTGTGGGGTTTCTAGAGGGAGGATTGTGAGACATTCTGCAAGGACTTTAACTCCCTTGGGACCAGGACTGGTCTAGGTTTAGAGAGGATGGTCGGTTGTAGGCAGCAGCCCTGGAGCTCAGCTCTGGCAGCCGCCAGTCCCTGTGGGCTTGATGCTCATCAGGGACCTTCAGCCATGGCTATCTGTGTCCACCTTCCTGCACTTGGGCTCCACAGCCAACGGAGGCCCCTTGAGGGCTGATGGGGTTTGAAGTTAACCTCACACAGTCTCTCATAGCAATGTAACATCCTGCCACCAGAGTTCAGCCAACCTGGGAGAAGATCAACTTCCTGAATTCTGTATGTAGGATTCAAATAAAATTAATGGAACTTACAAACTTGGAAATGCATATTTCTATTTTGGTTATTTATTTTTCTGATGAGAACATTTCTCCCAACATTGGGAATTAAAAGACCCATCAGCGTTAGATGAATGGTCTGAAGGCCTGAATGTGAAATAATGTGAATGTGGATATTTATAAATATAAGTAATGTGAACATGGTATGGACTCACTCCTTGCCCTTCATTACACCTGCTGAGCCAGGTTCTGGAAAAGGGCAGGAAATAGAAATAGCCCAGAGCAAATTTGACTGGAGGAAAAATAAAACAGGACAGTAAAACAAAGCACCTGTTTAAGTTATTGATCAACTCAAAGGTTAGTAGAGAAATGATGAAGTATTAGAAAAATATCATTTTTACCTTGACATTTCTTTTTCTGAAATTAGGCTCATATTAAATCCAGTAAAGAGTAAACTTATTTTTATTTTTATTCTGTTGCTGAAATCTGGGAGAAGAGTAAATTTAAAGACCAAATGTTTTTAAGGGTCCTCCTGTCCTCTCAGGTGGCCCAACCATCTGTCCTCATTTACATTTTCTCTTAAGAAGGCTTCCTTTCTGGGTACCTGCTCTGAGGCACCTGAGAACTATCACCAGTGACTGTGCAATTCCACCATCTATATCAGCATGGTTTCTTAAATACAATTTAATTTAGTGTATCTCTTTGTGCTCAGACTTCTTCTAAAAGAGGACTTAAAGTGGCTCACAGAGATATATAGATTCTAGTAAGAAAACATAAACTAGAAGGCAAGAAAGATGGGACAGATGTTATCAGATCAAACCAGGAGAGAGGCTGCTACAAACCGAATATCACGAGTCCTATTTGCTTACCAACGGGGACCTCGGTTTAATTGAACCATTCCTCCGATTTAAAAAAAAATCACTTATAAGTGGAGGGCTTGAATCCACCTGTGTCCCTTAGTGGGGGGAATCTCATTTTCTATACCTCTGCTGGCCAAATCTCCACCTCTCTGGAATTTCTACCAGCCAAAGGAGGGGAAGCGAATCTGAACTTGAAATGGAAAAAAAATAAATAAATAAAAAATAAAATAATTGCTCAGAAGGTGCATAGCTATTTATGAATCTAAGCCAGATAGCGATTTCTGTTGTGAGTTCCCGGAAAGAAAGGACGGACAGGCCAAAGCTAAGCTATGCCTTGGTGTGGACGCCATGGGCGGGTGCAAAGAAGCACAGGCCTGGCCTGCTTTCTGAGAGCTTAGAGTTGGATTTTTGGCTAGAATCCTCTTCCTCTTCCCCAATTCTCCTTCCATATGTTTATATAGGTGCCAGGCGCTGCTGGCTATTGCAGTACATTCTTTGTGCCAGATGCTGTTCTAAGCTCTCTACGTATATCAACCTATTTAATTCCCACCTCTTTGGGGTGGGCACTATTACTGTCTCTATTTTCCAGGTGAGGAAACTGAGGCCCTGAGAGGTTAACTAACTTCCCAAACAACTGTACAACTAATCAGTGGTAAACCTGTCTTGGACTCAGGTAGTTGATTCCAGAATCCATGAGCTTAATTACTGTGCCAAGTTGGGGTCTTAAGCATATTTCTTGGCCCCTAGAGAATATGATCTTATTATGCCAAGGAACATGGAGCCAGTCCCTCTGTCCTCACACTGAAGACATAATAGCTTCAGGAATCATTTGTGTAAGTGGCTTTGGAGGTACTTCACTGAATGTCATTGATGCCTTAGTGAAATTTATGTAAATCAAATTTTTGAGGCTTTATAATATCTGAAAGGTATTACAAGAGCTTGTTATTTTTAAAAAGGGATTCCGTAGTAAATCCCTGTTACTATCCCCTATTATGCCTTGGGAAATTTTTTTCTGGGTTTGTTTAAATAAAGGTCCTACTGCAGGTAGTTGAATGAGGCTGAATATGGGTGTTTAAGTAGTGACTCTGTAGATGGGACTTTACCACGTTGGTGGACGTGCTGTGCCTAAAGATGACAAAAACGGCCCCCTTGTTCTCCCCCAGGAGAACACCCAGCCTACCACCTAGGCTACTTTATCTGTTTGGGTTCATCTGGAAGTGACCAGGGGTCAGAGGGCGGGAAGTCAGAACTAGAGGAGCACTGAGACTTGCCTCGCACGGAGAGTTCTTCATCGGCGCGGGGAGCCCCCTTGTTCTCCCCCAGGAGAACACCCAGCCTACCACCTAGGCTACTTTATCTGTTTGGGTTCACCTGGAAGTGACCAGGGGTCAGAGGGCGGGGAGTCAGAACTAGAGGAGCACTGAGACTTGCCTCGCACGGAGAGTTCTTCATCGGCGCGGGGAATATAGTGCTGGTCACTGCAGCACTTTCAGAGGTGGGGACATTGGTGGTGCTGAGCAGCAAGGCGTGGCCTGGGGGAGAGAGGAAACGGATCACAAATGCATCATCATGAACTTGTATCTCCTAAGCACCATTCTGCCTGAAAACGTGGGGGGACATGAGCTCCCAACCCTACGTGGTGGCAGGAGGAAGCACCTATAAAGCCCCAGGAATTGCAGAACATTCTGTACGCAGTGCTGTGGAGAGGGGTGCCCAAGTGAACTCACAACTCTGTAGGGGTCCACAGGACCCCACGCATGACTTTAGCCATTCATTTCTGCCTTTCTCCATCTCTTAGTAAGGTCTGTTACTGAGTTACTACCGAGTAACAAATTTGGGTTGGTCCAGAGCAGAGAATCCAGGTCAGGCCAGAAATTTCAGCATGCACGAGGAAGGTTCCAGAAGCTGGGGTTGTGGGACTAGAGAGATAAAAGCCCTCATGTGGGTGGGTTGGTTACAATTGTTGTCTTTGTAGGAGAAGGAGTAGTTTAGTTCTGTGGGGCTCCAGGAGACAGAAATCCTGATCAGTGAGTAGGATTCATGGAGAGATGGAGCTTGCCCGGAGGTAAGGAAAAGCGATCTGCGATTCAGAGCGGCTCAACAATGGCACGGGCTGTTCTAGGAGGCAGTGAGAGCCCCATCACCGGAGGTATGCAACAGGGGCTGGACACGTATTTGCTGTGGGTGCTGTAGGGGGGTTATCAAACCGGGATTAGAGACATGGAGATGGCATAGCTTTGAGCTCTCTTCTCTGCTCCTTCTATAGACAGGCTGCTAAGGTTGGTGCCATGCGGTGAGGAGACCGGGAGGAGAGGTAGGAGCTCCTGGGCCCTCCATATCTGGTGAGGGGCCCCTGCAGAGCTCTCCCATGGCTGCTGTTACTCAGCCTTCTTTCCATGGGGCCACTGCAGGAGTGTTCTGGCCTAGAGCCAGCTTACTCAGATGCAGCTGGCTCTGAAGGCCAAGAACAGAGCCGTGCAGCTCTGGGGTCCTTCGTGGTTGAGCTGGTGGTTGTCCTCTCTTACACTTTTTATTCTTATTATTATTTCTTAAAATAATCCATAGGATGTGTGATCTTTGCTTGAAAAGAGAGGGATTTTGGTATGAGGCTTTATAGTTGCACAGAGAAGACAAATGCAGGGGAGGGAAGGAGGAGAGAGACCCCCCACCCAGCCCTATTCTGACTGGGCCTTCCTGCTCAGTGGGTACAGCCCAAGGCGGGCTCATGGCTGGATGGCCTGGCCTCTCTAGCAGTCTGACTCTGGGAGCTGTGCTGGCCTTACAGACCCTCTCTGATCTCACATCCTGTCCAGGCTGCTGTCTCTGAGTCTGGAGTCAGCTTACCCAGGTATGGGTGGCCATGTCTTGAGTGTATGGAGACCCTTTGCTCATCTGGCAGTTCATTGGGGTTTGTGGGGAGAATGGGTTCTGGCGAGGGGTAGACAGGGGTTGCCAGCTTAAGTCAGGGGCAGGGTGGAGGATGGCTGAGGAGGCTGGGCCACAGAGAATGAACCAGATGTGGGGCAACGTTCCCAGGGCAAATGACACAAGGACTCCCTATGCCTCAGTCTTCCCAGTCATAGAGGGGGTTATGGCTTTCCCTGCCTCTCAGTGAATTATGTACTGGACACATAGTGGGACCTTAGCAATCACTTGTTCAAAGAATGGATTATTATTGTTGCTATTATCTTTCAGTTAATCCTTCATTAAAGTTCTCATTTTGGGTAACAAAAGATGACATCTACCTTGGCCATATTTAATCATTCTAGAGCCCCGGAAGGTCCGAAGAGGGAATTGTGTGTGAGCACCCTAGGCAAGCTTTGGGCCTGCACTTGCGCTTTCCATGCAGGGTGGGGAGAAGCCCAGCTGCTCCGGGGTGGGGCCCTTCGTCCCTTGTCTATCCACATGGGCGTCAGGATGGTGACCAGGGAGAAGGGAAGAGGGGAAAGTACCTTTGTGGTCCTGGAAGCGGGCTACATGAGCTCCCAACCCTACGTGGTGGCAGGAGGAAGCACCTATAAAGCCCCAGGAATTGCAGAACATTCTGTAGGCAGTGCTGTGGAGAGGGGTGCCCAAGTGAACTCACAACTCTGTAGGGGTCCACAGGACCC
>NW_007726350.1:67649-73282 GCF_000696425.1 Galeopterus variegatus | reverse complement strand
CCGAAGAGGGAATTGTGTGTGAGCACCCTAGGCAAGCTTTGGGCCTGCACTTGCGCTTTCCCTGCAGGGTGGGGAGAAGCCCAGCTGCTCCGGGGTGGGGCCCTACGTCCCTTGTCTATCCACATGGGCATCAGGATGGTGACCAGGGAGAAGGGAAGAGGGGAAAGTACCTTTGTGGTCCTGGAAGCGGGCATCCTTTAAGGTCCTGACCTGCCACCGGGGCATGTCGGGTAAGAGTGTGCCTTGGGTCCAGCCACAGAAGTCATCCTCGAAATCACAGTAAAAACCAGCAGGGAGTCTACCTGTGGAGAGAGCATAGGGGCACAGGACTGCTGAAGGACATTTCCAGGACTGCTAAGGGCAAAATATGCCAATGTCAAGTCAAATTAGCCAGGCACAGCCAAATTCTTTCCACTAGTAACAGCTCCCTAGCCAGAATGCTTGATGTCCGATGACACTGATCGTAATGAAAAGGGGCCCCCAAGCCCTCACATGTGCATTGCTGGTTGACAATTTTCTGATCTTCAGAGAATAAGATAGTAATAATAATAACTTCATGACATGGATATTGTTAGTCCAGTTTTGTATGACAAAGCAGAGGCCCAGTAATGTTAAGCAACTTGTCCAAGGTCACAAAGTAGGAGGTAGCCCAGCTGGGTCTCAAACCCAGCCCTTCTGGTTCTAAATTCTGTGCTTTGCATACTGACCAACCATGAATGTGACCCCAGGAGAGGCCAATGTATGCCTCTCTAGAAGATATTTCTAACAGCTGACACTATGACAAGAGTGTGGTGGTGGCAGCGGCAGTGTTGGCTGGGGGTTGGTGTGAGTCCCTCAAATCACCCCATTAGCAGAGATACATATTGCTCAAAACTTTCCATTTGCTCCCCTTTATTTCCCAGCTCCTTGCAGTTAAGTGAAGCCACATGGCTAACTTTGGCCCATGAAATATGAGTGGATCAGGGCTGTACAAAGCCCTTGTGTATATCTTTAGCCTGCCTCTCTCTGCTGTAGTGACCAAAGAGAGTTCTTGTTCCTGAGCGTGCCACTCTACTATGGTGGAGCCTTTGCCTGCCTGGGTCCTGGAGTGATCCGTGGAGCAGAGGCCCCACCTGCCCCCAGCCTTCATTGGACAGGTACTGCAAATGCTACATCAAGCAACTGAAAAAGTTTGGGAGGGTTTATTCCTGCAGCAGAACCTAGCCTATTCTGGTCAATCCCAGCCACTGGGACCTCTTTCTATCTGTTGGCTCAGTGTAAAGGGCTTGAAATCCTTTCTCTCCGTCAGGCTGATCCCAGGTCCCATGAAAGAGGCTGCAGTCAGTTTTCGAGACCATATATTCCCCAGTTGCCCACAGGAGGAGGAGGAAAGGAGAGGAAGGCTGGAGAGAGCCCATTTTCTCCAGCTCCCTCTGAGAATGGCTGCAGAGAAGGCGCTCAGCCCCGAGGGGATAGTGGGCCATTCCAGGCCATTCCAAGAGCACCTGACAGCTCCAGCCCATGCTGTGGAGAAGCCCGTGTCTCATGGAGGAGAAAGGCTCTGTAGCTGACACCCACCGCTCTCCACGTCCCTCCTCTGTCGCAGCCTTCTTGGCAGCAGCAGGCTGACAAAGAGGGCCCTGATGCTTCCTGGCTGTGACAGCACCTTAGTGAATTATTACTCATTTCCCCCCCAGTTCTCTGTGCATTTCACACAGAGGCAGAATTATAAATTAAAACAGGCTGTCACTGACTTTGAGCATCTCTTTCCATTTATACCCCCCTGAAGAAATCATTTCCCCCCAAGCCCTGCATGCTCCTCTGATTAAAAATCCAAAAGCTAAGGCGATCTTTCTGTTTTATTTTTTATTCCCCCCTCAAGGGATCCCACATCCACTTCTTTTGCAGAAACCAACTGGTGGCTGGAAGTGACCTTCCATGGAGTGTCCTTCACAAGGATGCTTTAAAAATCGAGAACCACGATGGAAGTTTCCAGCAGGAGATGGGCTCCTGGTAGAAGGAGGCAGGGCTGAGGTGGGGGCTGTGCAGCATGTTGCTTCCTCCTTGCCCTTCAGGAGGTGGAGGAAGAGATCTGAGCGTGACTTGCGGGTACTGGAACCTCAACAGCACTGGAATCTGCACACGTGGTGGGTTCTTGTCCTCGCCACTTCCTATTGTGTGACCTCGGGCAAGTCACTTCCTTCCTCAGAGCCTCAGGTTCTTCAGCTGTGAAATGGGGCAATACTAGTGTCTATTTCCCAGAGGTGATGTGAGGATAAATAAGGGAGAGACTGTGGGAACACTTCGTAAGCAGCCAGAGCTGTGCAGATATGAAGTGGTTAGTGTTACTGATCATCACTCATACCCGAGTTAGGGGATGCATCAGGGTATGACTAATACAGCCAGCACCACCCTGGGGGCAGAGACGGGTCCCTCAGCTGCCTCTGGATATGCCTCTGGTGGGCTGCTTATGTGCTAGTCCTGCCTGTGCCTTCCACTGGGACTGGGATGAGGAAAGCCTCTACACCTTCTGGAAGCCCATCCTTGTCCTGGTGTGGCATAGGATCCAGGGTGAACTGAAATTGGGAACCCCATTTCTTTTTGGCTAATTGAATAAAGGGAGAGGAGGCAAGCAAAATAGCAAGACAGGTCAATGGACAATTTATGGGATAATTAAAACCTTGAAGAAAGGAAGGGAAGCTGAGAGGATTTCCGTCACTCTTGGCTCATCAGGGCAGTGTGCTCGGGAAGAAGCTGCTCCTGAGGAAGCTGGTGGGGGTGAGTTGGGGGGTCAGAACAAAGCCCCCGGGGGAATCACTGCTAAGGCCAGTGGCTGAGCAAAAGGTTGGCCCTCAGGGTTGGATCTAAGGGTGTTGGCTTGTCCTTCAGTCCTCCTTTTCTCCTGTCATTCACCCCAAGCACCTACCAAGTGCTTGACACATTATAGGACTTCAATATTTATTTGCTGAACAAAATGGGAGTCTGTTCAGTTCCCTAACGCCTTGCNGGGGCTGTGCAGCATGTTGCTTCCTCCTTGCCCTTCAGGAGGTGGAGGAAGAGATCTGAGCGTGACTTGCGGGTACTGGAACCTCAACAGCACTGGAATCTGCACACGTGGTGGGTTCTTGTCCTCGCCACTTCCTATTGTGTGACCTCGGGCAAGTCACTTCCTTCCTCAGAGCCTCAGGTTCTTCAGCTGTGAAATGGGGCAATACTAGTGTCTATTTCCCAGAGGTGATGTGAGGATAAATAAGGGAGAGACTGTGGGAACACTTCGTAAGCAGCCAGAGCTGTGCAGATATGAAGTGGTTAGTGTTACTGATCATCACTCATACCCGAGTTAGGGGATGCATCAGGGTATGACTAATACAGCCAGCACCACCCTGGGGGCAGAGACGGGTCCCTCAGCTGCCTCTGGATATGCCTCTGGTGGGCTGCTTATGTGCTAGTCCTGCCTGTGCCTTCCACTGGGACTGGGATGAGGAAAGCCTCTACACCTTCTGGAAGCCCATCCTTGTCCTGGTGTGGCATAGGATCCAGGGTGAACTGAAATTGGGAACCCCATTTCTTTTTGGCTAATTGAATAAAGGGAGAGGAGGCAAGCAAAATAGCAAGACAGGTCAATGGACAATTTATGGGATAATTAAAACCTTGAAGAAAGGAAGGGAAGCTGAGAGGATTTCCGTCACTCTTGGCTCATCAGGGCAGTGTGCTCGGGAAGAAGCTGCTCCTGAGGAAGCTGGTGGGGGTGAGTTGGGGGGTCAGAACAAAGCCCCCGGGGGAATCACTGCTAAGGCCAGTGGCTGAGCAAAAGGTTGGCCCTCAGGGTTGGATCTAAGGGTGTTGGCTTGTCCTTCAGTCCTCCTTTTCTCCTGTCATTCACCCCAAGCACCTACCAAGTGCTTGACACATTATAGGACTTCAATATTTATTTGCTGAACAAAATGGGAGTCTGTTCAGTTCCCTAACGCCTTGCCACTCAAAGTGTGGTCCAGGGACCAGCTGTATATGCATCATCTGGGAAACTGGGAGAAGTGCGGACTCTCAGGCCCTGCCCCAGCCCACTGAATCAGAATCTTCGTTTTTAATAAGCTCTGCAGGTGACTCCTGTGCACTGTAACGTTCGAGATGCGATGCACTAAACGACCCCCTTCTTGGGCAGCAGCCAGTTATTTCATTGGCTGCATGGCCAAGTCAGGCTGTGCGTGGGTCAATCAATCCCACAACATTTGGCAATTATGACACCTGATTCCACTCTAAGAGAGACAAATTGGCAGAGTCACTGAGATGTGACCTCAGCAGCAGCCACAGGAGCTGCCAAGTAGAAACTCCAGGCCAAATGACACTACTTCTTTTCATTCCTGTGTGGCAACTCTGTTAACATTTTTGATAAATATGTGTTATACATTTCCTTGAAAATATAGAGTCATGGGAAAAATGCTAGAAGAAATACATCAAAATATTATGGTTATCTCTGAATGTCTGAGAGGGAGGATTATGGGCCATAGTTATCTTCTCCTGTGTACTTTTCTAGATTTCTCAAGTATTTTACAAGCAGCATGTTTTATTTTACAGTAAAGAAATAAACTTTAAAAAATCTGTCTTTGCCTGGCAGGAAGAGTATCCCCACCAAACAGATGAGATTGAGTCCACAGAGGGGAAGTGATCTGCCTGCAGTACCCATAGTCAGTGAGTGACCCATGCAGGGAGTGAAGTGGGAACACCTGGCTCTTTCTGGGGAGCTACACACCACTGAGGCCATTGGTCAGAACACACAGGGGATCTAGAAGAGAACTTCAATGGGTTATAGTATCTGGGGATGTCTCACTTGGGTTTGGTGATGTTTAATGGGAAATGCAGGAGTGCTGTACTGGGGAGGGCAGGAGAATGGTGTGTTGGAGTGTGGGTTTGGAGGAAGGGGTATGAATGGACAGAAGGGTGTCATGATTTGATAGAGAAGGGAAGGGACTGCCAGCTCCATCTCAGGCACTCCACTCATCCCAGCCTGCTCCTCGAATTGTTAGGGGCTACAAAAAGACCCAGTAACATTGTCAGGTGAGTCTGATCGTCTGTGAGCAGCCCCAGAGTGTGCAGGGCGTTCCCTCTGGGAAAGGTGTGGGGAGCTGAGGCTGGCCCTCTGGTAGGATGAGTTGACTAAATGAGACCTACTTTTTCTCTCCAAATTCCAACCATGGCAGGGTTTGGTCAACTACTCTGACCCAAGATTAGTGACCCTCCTGAGGGTTCCTTAGAGGACTTGGCCATCTCCAACAGAGCTGCATTGCAAACACCTGCTAAGAAAAAACATTTTAACAGCTTCCAGATGAGCTGGGAAAGACCAAGTGTAGTCATCAGCATTTCCCTATCACATCGATGTTGATTCTGGAAACCGTCCCCACAAAGGTAACAGCAACACTAATAACACAGGCTAACATTTACTGAGCCTTTCTTACGTGCTACTCTGAA
Organism: Galeopterus variegatus; assembly: GCF_000696425.1. Taxonomy (NCBI): domain Eukaryota; kingdom Metazoa; phylum Chordata; class Mammalia; order Dermoptera; family Cynocephalidae; genus Galeopterus; species Galeopterus variegatus. The sequence goes on along the minus strand of NW_007726350.1, from coordinate 67,837 downwards.
CACTTCCCCCTTGCTTCTCAGATACCAGAGTGTTAGCAGGTATCATGTTACAGATGAGAAACTGAGACCCGGAGGGTGGAGGCCAATGATCTGAACCACCCTGCCCTGCACAGGAAGGTGGTAGCACAGCTCTGGCCTCCCTGACTCTTCCTGGCATCTTTGTCCTGGGTGGGTCTGTAGCTAGATTT
>NW_007726350.1:64566-66573 GCF_000696425.1 Galeopterus variegatus | reverse complement strand
AGCTCTGGCCTCCCTGACTCTTCCTGGCATCTTTGTCCTGGGTGGGTCTGTAGCTAGATTTGGTGCTCAGCACAGCCAAATACTGGAAACTCATGAAATGAATGAGTCTGGCCTGCGGTGGTTCAGAGTATGGGCTCAGGAGTCAGACTGAGTCTGAATCACTGCTCAGCCACCAGCTAATAGTTTGATCATAGGCAATCACTAAACTCCCTGAGCTCCAGCTTTTGCATCTGTAAGATGAGTATAATAGCATCACACAGGGCTGTGGGGAAGGAGGAAATTGATAGCTGAAGGGTGTTTAGAGGAGCTCCTGGCACATAGTTAATACTCAGTAAATGCTGGCCAGTACTGTTGTTGTTGTCACCTTTATGGGGATGGTTTCTGGAACCAACNGAGCAAGAAAAAGATTGGAACAACTTTCCTGAATTGAACTTCCCCTGCCTAGCAACTGATTTTTGTAGCAAAGAACTCAGTGGGGGTGTTCTCCAGAGCATAGAGCTGATCAGAGCAGCTTTTCAAATGTGGCTGAAAAAGCCATGGGGCTCCAGGCTCCTGCCCTTGTCCCCGAGCCAGGCTGCCCTGAAGCTTGGAGCTGGTCCTGGAAACCCGTAAGTGCAAGCTCCGAATGGAGGGAAAACACAGTGAGCCCACAGTAGTGGGCTGGATCCCAAAGGCGCAGTGCTCTAATCACAGCTCTGTTTCCAACATTCCGTGTGACCCAGAACAAATCAATTACCTTCTCTGTGCCTTCATTTTCCCAACTGTAAATCAGGGCATGTCCTCCTGGACCTTTGTCCCAGCTGGGAAGCAGGTATCAAAAAACTTTCAAAAGGCAATCAACAAAACCACGCAGCTCAGAGGCACTGCTGGAAATAGTGCTGACACAAATAAGTAGAGAAACACACAAGCCCCTGCCCGGGGCATTGTGGATACACCTGGCTTCGTTTTGGGCGGTGAGAACTCTGGGAGAAAGGCCAGGAGCTGAACAGTGCAGGACAAGCAAAGCACTTCCCTGCAACTCTTTTTCCTGAGTTTTATCTAAAACCACACCACAATTCCATTATAATTGGAAAACTTCACTTGAAAGTTTTGTATAAAAATGAGATTTTTAAAATGGAAAAATGGATGTCTATATTGCTTTATTTAAATGATGATAAATAAAGCCTTTTTTTTCCTTCCAAGGGGTTCAGATGACATAGGGGACACTATGAGGTTTTTAAAGCTATTTTGCAAAATTCTTCATAGGCCAGTGGTGTCTCGTGGCACGTGTGTCTGAAGGGCGTGGCGTTTGCTCTTGGTCTGGGCCCCGCACCCCAGGCATGGCTCTGCCTCATCCTTTCGCGGCGGAGGCTCCATCCACAGTTTCACTCCCTGCACCTGTGTTGGGCTTCCAGTGCTTTGAGGGCAGTCACCTTTTTATTCATCTCTGCTCCAGGATCTAGCACGTTTTCTAGCTTACTATGGGTGTTCTGTAAGTGCAGTGGTTTCTCTGGATAAAACTTACAGAGCTCTGGAGCAGTTACTTCTAGTGTGGCAGCTGCTGGGAGCACTGTGTTCACGTGGAGTGAGCTCTGACTGGGAGTCCACTCTGCACCCAACTACCAGTGGGGCCCCAGCAATTTGTTTTCCTCTATGGAACTCACATTTCCCAACTCATTCATTTATTCCAATCAACGAAGAGTCAGTGAACACCCATGCTGTGCTAGGAATCATGAGAGATATTGGGCCAGGAGAGATGACCACACCCAGTCTGCCCACAAAGAGGAAAAGAGTCATGGAAACCACCTCCATACAACATAATGGATGCATACCCACAAGGGTGGCTAAAATAAAAAAGATGATAATAAGTGTTTGTGAGGATGTGGAAAAATCGGAACCCTTATATGCTATAGGTGGGTATGTAAGATGGTGCAGCCACTATGGAAAACAGTTTGGCAGTTTCTTTTTTTTTTTTTTTTTCGTGACTGGCAATGGATCGCAACCCTCGGTGTTGCACCCGCCCCCCCC
>NW_007726350.1:52757-63514 GCF_000696425.1 Galeopterus variegatus | reverse complement strand
ATAAAAATGTTTAAAAATTAGATTATGGTGATGGGTGAACAACACCGTGACTATACTAAAATACACTGAATTGTACAATTTAGGCAGGTGAGTGTGTGGTATATGAATTACATCTCAAAAAATGCCATGGACATGATGATATCAGTGGATAGCCTGAGTTGGGGGGAAGGGTCCAGAGGAACAAGAACCAAGTGTCCTTGTGGGGATGGTCAGAGGAGGCTCCTTGAAGAACAGACTCTTGAGGTGTCTTGGAGTAGATTGGCTTGAGAAAGGAAGGGCATCCGAGCAAAGCCCTGGAAGCATGAGGGAGCTGAGAGGTGGTTTGATAGGCTGGGGTTGGGGTTATGAAGATGGGGAGGATGAGAGAGGCAGGAGGATGACAGGACTTGGAAAGTGAGGGAAGTCTGGGCACAGAGGGCTGCTAGTGTCATGTTATAGAGCTGGGCTTTACCCTGCACATTTCCTCTGTGCCTTGAGGATGCTGAGAGAGTAACTACAAGATCTTGTTTGGTTCTTAACTTATGTGAGCACAGACCATGGAGGACCATGCTGTTTCTGGACCACAAATCTTAGCTCTGCCTCTCGAAGACAGTGTGGCTTTCTTCAGTTGCCGCAAGAGGAGTCACAAGTGTCGCTGGATGTCAGGAAGGCTGTCCAGGCCTGCAAGCCCGGGGTGCTGGGGGTGGAGGGGATATGTGCGTGGGCTGGGCTGGGGCGGGTGGGGGCAGCCCCCCTTTACTCACTGCATAGTTGGCCCTCGTCTTCTCCCTGGGCACAGTCCCGGTGGAAGTCGCAGGCCTGCCCGAGCTGGAGGACTGTCCCGTTCCAACAAGTGAAGGAACTCTGCAGGGCCATCTTGAAGCCAGGGGATGTTCCTGGAGAGCACACAGACACATGTCTCTGGTCAGTTGGGTGGCCCCAGGCACTGGCTGGCCTGATTGTCTGGCCCTATGGAAAGGCTGCTGGGACATGGTCACCCTAATCTGCCATTCACATGCCAAGGCCTGACTGAGACACCCACATCTCAATCTGCCTACACCCAGGGCCAACCCCAGGAAGCTGAGAGGAAGTCAAAGGCACGCGCGCGCGCACACACACACACACACACACACACACTCAAAACGCCTGTTGGGGTCTCTCTTTTTAGCGATGGTGTGTAGCAGGGTGGCCGAAATTCGACCCACATTCCCCAAACACTCTGGAGTCCTCAGACCCATGGCTTTAACATGCCAGGTGGAATCTCACCTGCACATACACAGCTCTACCTTCAAGGTTGAATTTGGGGTACAAGGAGGCATACCTGATCCAGTGCATTGTCTCTGTTCTTGACCCCAGATTCCACCATTAAAGTGACTTATTAAGTGGATTCTAGAAACATGCAACATTTTCTTTTGTGAAACACGATAAGCCCAGGCCCTGGGCCCTGGCTCTGGACCTCCATATCTGGCCGTGTGAGGCTAATCACATTCCTTCTCTGTCTGGCCCTGTCTCCCCTTCTATAAAAGAAGGGATTTTGACTATATCTCTAAGGTTTGCTCCAGTTCTGAAATTATTAGATAAACTATATTATCCAGTGGGGAGAGGGAGAGGAGGCAGTTTATAATGAACGTATTAGCAGTTATTAGCTTCTGTATTAAGAACAATGCATTATGATAATTAATTGGCTCTGCAGACCGCAGAGATCCAGGCTACAGAGAGGGGAAGGCTGGCCTGGTGAAGCCCCCATCCTACTGAACGGATGCTCGCCTGGGGACCATCTATCAAGGGCCTGGTTGGTGCCTCCTGCTACTCAGCTCTTGATTGGTGTGGGGTGAGGGGAGCCTCTGGCCCCTGTGGAGATAAGCAGGCAGGGCCCACCAGAGTTGACCCCCCAAGAGTGGCTGCCTTGCCCTCTGCCTTGTTTCCTAGATCCATCTCTGCTGTCGCTGGTGCCTCAACAGGCTCCTACCGCCATCCCACCATTGCAAGCTTTTCCAAAGGCTTTAAAATTTCTCATAAGAATACATTTTAATGGCTACAATACTGTGTGATATGTACCATCATTTATTTAAACATTCTTCAGTGATTGGACTGCTAGTCTGTTTGTAATAACACTTTGAAGAATATCTTTGAGCATAAACCTTTGCCTGTATTTCAGATTATTTTCATAGGATAGATTCCCAGAAGTGGAATTACTGAATAAAAAGGTATAAACATTTTAAAGGCTTTTGATACATATTGCCAAATTGCTTTCTAGAAGTTAATCCAATTTACACTCTTCACCAGCTGTGTCCATACACGCATGTCTGTCCCACCACATCCCGGCCAGCCCTGAGTATTAGCACAAATTTTATTTTTAACTAAAGGTATCTCCCTGCTGTTTTATTTTCAATTTCTCTGATACGAGGTTGAATTTTTTTTTTTAAATATTACTAGCCATTTTTTTTTTTTCAACTTTGGTTTTTAGAGAATTGCCCACTTCCTTTTCCAATTTATCTATCAGGTTCTTTATGTTTTCAGACTGAGTTGCATGAGATTATTAACAAGGATGTGGAACTATTTATTATGTGTGTGACAATTTCCCCAGTATCTTATGTATATTTTCATTCTGTTTATAATGTATTTTGATATATATTTAAATTTGTATGTAATCCAAACCTATCCATATTTCCCTTGGTGCTTTCTTCTTTTTCTCTGATGCTTGGAGAGTTTGTTGCATGTGGTAGATAGTGTGTGGGTCACCCTTTGGAGTCTTTGGGTTGTCCTTGTTTTCTGGGAGTGCCTCCCATCAACTGACCTTTCAGCAACAGGAATCTGGATCTTACTACCTCATCTGTGACATTTTCATGGGTTCTCCCCCATTCATCCACTCCATGAATGGTTCTTTCACTTGGGCACATTACTTCCAGTATTCACCATAGTGGACATTCTGCCACATAGTTTTACTAGATGTTTGTATGCCCGTCTTCCTCACCAAACTGTAAGTGACTTGGAGGGAGGTATTAAGTCTTATTTTCAAGAGTCAACAGCAGTGCTGATGTATAGATCCCCCCACCTCGATATTTGGGAATTGAATTGATCCTGTGTATTAGCTGAGGAAGGTATTATTATGCCCATTTTAGAGTCTAGAACACCAAGGCTCAGAATGGTTGCATGGCTTGCTGAGGGACTGGTGAAAATCCACACTGTTAGCACCTTGTTCTCTCCTCTGTGCTGTGTCTGTCTGTGGGGGTCGTCCAGTGAGAGGTGTTTTTGGAGTGTTGATGGGGGTACAGAGGGCAGGAAGTTGGCATCCTTGCCCTCCACCCACAAACCTCAACAAAGGAGGGGGTCCAGGAGTGGAGGGCAGTGCTGTTTTAACTCTCTGGATGCCTAGCTTTTATCTCCAGGATCCCTCTTCCTGGGCTAAAGCACAGCAGAAGCCCAGAGACACTGTCTTTCAGCACTGCTTCCACACCCCCCCATCCTTCCCCTGGGTGGAGACTGCCAGGCTTCCCGGCCCAGCCTCCTCCTACCGCAGGGAGCTTGATGCTTACGAGAGATTCAATTAGACAGATGCGTGGTACTCTGATCTCTACTGCTAGCCCAAACTCAAAACTAATGAGGCACGACGAAAAACAACCACTCTGTCTTCTCAAGTTCTTTTTTTTATGGGGCCCATAAATTCCAAGGAGGAAAGTACCCTTCCTTGGTGAATGGTTTTAATCAAGGGCCTGAGTCTCCTAAACAGCATCTCTCTGTGGTTATGAAATGATTGTTCTGGCCTATGGAGTAGGGTACCCTGAGGCCCTGTGTGGTCGTAGCCTGTCTCCAGGGCAGGCAGGGGGCAGTAAATTGCTGGCATTCCTTACCTTTGCGTGGCATTTTAACAGCTTACTATGTGCTTTCCTAATCCTTCCTTGTTTGAACCTCATAAAAAGCTGGCAGAATAGTTATTATTATTCCCATTTGATTAATCAGAAGACTGAGGATTTAAGAGCCTAAACAATGTACAGAGAAATGCTTTTGAAACAGTAAAGCACTACACAATGTAACCAGTGACTTACTGGCTGCTTTGCCTGAGGTCTCACAGCTAGCAAACCACAGGTGAGGGCTCAGAACCTGGTCAGATGGTCCCAGGTGAAGTTCCTCTCCCTGGACTCAGATTAGATCGCCTTCCAGGAGTAGCACTCTGGCTACCTGTGGGAGTCACTTGGGAAGTAAGAAATACTGTTGCCGTCAGGCTCCACCTGTGTCCATGAAATCAGTGTCTTGGGAGGAGACTCTTGGCCTTGGTGGTTTTAACAGTTCTCTGGGTGATTTTCAGGAGCACACGGTTGAGTACCACTTCCCTGGAGGGCAGGAGGATCTGTGGCTGAGCACCTGTGTATCTTGGGTTGGTCCTGTACCTGCACTGCCTCCATCGCCCTCTGGTACAGAGACGGTGTTGACCTGTCTCCAAGACCCCTCCAGCTCTGATGTCCTGGTTCTGGGGTTCTGGCAATGGTTGTGTAGGTACATGTTTATGAGGCTGATTTGACATAGTTAATGCTAACTTGATGAATGCTGACCATTGTCAATGACTGTCCCCAGAAGACTTTTGCCCTCCCGTGTTTCTTCACTCAGCAGCTCACCCAGCAAGCTTGCCTCACACTGGCATCTCCTGTTTCAGTCATCTGTCATTTGCATCCTAGAACTTGTCTCCTAAACAGCGTGCCACCTTTCCGGATGCACTAGAAATTAGTTCAGATTTGCATTGGAGGCACGCGTGGCCTAGGTCAGGTTATGTGAATCGCTGTTCTACACCATGGGCGACTTACTGGGTTCACTCCGGATGCACTAGAAATTAGTTCAGATTTGCATTGGAGGCATGCGTGGCCTAGGTCAGGTTATGTGAATCGCTGTTCTACACCATGGGCGACTTACTGGGTTCACTCGCTGAGAGCGGTTCCTTTTCCCTAGTTGTGCATTCACAGCAGAAACCCACACATCTTCCCCTCCTTCAACCGTGTCTTGGAGATTTGATGCTACAAAATTTACACAACTCTCCTAACTCAAATTTCCTTTTTCAATGAATGTCAAATTTTAGGGCATTTAATTAATTTTTAATTAAGGTGATTTATGTGGCATTAAAAAAGGCACACTTGTATCAGCTTTCTGGCCATCTCCCACCTGCTTGCTCTTGCCTAACTGATGACACTCGTTAAAGGGGGAAAATAGAGTACTGCTTTGGTGAGAAGGGGGTCCTGCTCTTAAATTAAAGCCAAGGGGAGATGATGCATGGAGGAGCCTGGTGTTCAGAGGACGTGGAGGTCAGGCCTGGGGCTGGAGCTGGAGTCCAGGGGCTGGGTCAGGCTCCCATCTGCCCGGTGGAAACCTAATGTTTCCTAGGACTAGGAGAATCAGGCATGCAAGGGTAAGCAAGCCCAGGGACATGAAAATGGATGGAGACATGAGGATGTGGTCAAGTACACAGGCTCACAGCCGCAGCTCCTTGCTGACGTTAGTGGGGGTGTCAGAAGGCCTGTGAACTGTGTAAATTAAGCCTGGCAGAGACCAGTCCTGCTGAAGACTTTGGGCCTCATAAATTGTAGTGTGGACAACCTCATTAAAGAACTGGCATCTTGAGTCCCTACTCAAAATGTAAATTGGCATGGAGGGGGCTGGCTGTGGATGACGGCCAGCAGGCTGGGCAGGGAAACAGCTCTGGGAAGAGGGAGGGCCTGGCCTTGCCACTAACCCTCGGAGACCATGAGCAAGTCCCTCCCCTTGTGGGCCTCAGCTTTATTGTTTGTAAATCCCCTAAAGCCAGCCATTCATGTTTACCGTGGGCCTAGGCTGTGGTGTGGATGGTGAGCTCACAAACCCCCACATCAGAATCACACAGGAGCTTGGGAATCGTGCTGCTTCCTGGGCCCCACTGCAGACCTACAGAATTAGAATATGGGGGGTGGGCAGAACCAGCGTGCCCCACAAGTTCTCCAGGTGATCGTGGGTTCACCAAAGTCTGAGAATCTCTAGTGCTCGAGAAATGGGTCCTCTCCAGCACCACTGCCCCCGCCCTCTCACTGTGATGATTCCTTCCTTGATCTGGGTCCCTTCACACCCAGATCCCATTTCTGTGATTACCCAGCAGGCCCATGGTCTCATTTTGTTCAGCTTGTGTTGATGAGACCCCTAAGGTGTAGAAAAGATAATTCCAGCTTCTAGTCCCCCTCTTCTCCTCACTAGCAGGGTGAATGCTGACACAACTCACAGTTTTTCCTTCTGTAATGCTATCTAACTTACAGGACTTTTGCGAGGATCAGGTGAAATCATGTGTACATAACGTGACAGTGGGTTCTTATTATGAGCTAGTTCCAGAGACTGCCTGAAGGACTTTGGGAGAATTGGCCATGGAGTGGGGCGGGAAGGGGGTCAGTGAGGAGGCTGGACGAGACAAACGTTGGGAACAGACAGAACCTTCGGGCATCCCTCACATCACATGGTACCGGTGAGGCTGTACAGGGCCAGGCCCTTCCAGCAGAACAATCATGGAAATAAACCCAAGAGTAATTTCCAACAGAAATAATAGCTATTGAAAAGAATGCTTGCAATCATGAATTTTCAGTGTTATTTGTGTCTGGAGTCACCTGACCATCTGAGTAAGCTTTCTGAACCCAACTCCTTCTCTGTCCTAATCCTACATAAACCTTCGCTGGCTTCTGCAGCAAGCAATCCGAATCCAGGCTTGGCACGCATGGCACAGCCCACTTTCCCAGCTCCACCATGTCTCTTTGCATCTTTAGCTAAAAATGTGACTTGTAGTTCTGGCAGCCTTGGTGTAACCTGGTTTTATTGTCTGGAATCATCTTCTCCATCTGAACAATTCCTCCTAACTCAGATGCCACTTTCCCCAAGTGCTGGCTCTTCTTCCTTGAAGGAAGACCTCTCCCTCTGGGGTGCTCTGGATATGGCTACATACCTTTGACTAAGCACTCACCTTCCCTACTGGGCGTTGATATCTGCGTGGTTAGCTTTTCCCACTAAATTCTAAATTCCTTCAGGCAGGGGATCTGACTTGCTTATTTTATCTCCTAAAGAGTGTTGGGCACATAGTGAGTGCTAATGAATGTATATTGAAGGAATACAAAATAGATTACCAAGTTTTGGTGGAAGAATGTCGAGATATGGAATTTCCTTGCATTCTGCTAGGAATTGCTAATTTCTTTGAGTTACCCACCTCCTCCCCCACCCTCCATCCAAGTCAATCTTTGCTTTACTAAACAGCTGTTTTCAGAGCTTCTACTATGTGCCTGGCACAGGGTTGAGTACTGAAGAGTCACATGAGTGACCTTGTTCCATAAGGTGGGCCACATAAGTCATCTCTGTGGAGGTGACAGTTGAGCTGATGGTGAGGGATAAGAGTTGATCAGCCATGTAAAAGGGCCACGGAGGAGCAGGAACTGCAAGGCAGGGGGTAGGAAAGAGTATTAGTGAGCTAGAAACAGAGCAAAGGCCAATACAGCTCAAGAGGGTCACAGAGGAACACAGAGGGTCACAGAAGGTCACAGAGGGTGAGGAGGGGTGTCTGCAGAGCAAAGCAATCTGTGGTAAGGGGTATGGATTTTGTCTGAGGAGTTTGGACAGACACTGAGCAAATTTGGTATGTCCTTAAAAAGACCATTCTGAGAGATTGTGGGCAAATGGACTGGAGAGGGCAGCAGAAGTGGGAAAGCCAGTTGGCAGCTGCTGCTGTCACTGACCAAGCAAGGCATGGATGAAGCTTGGAGGAGGCTGGTGACGGTGGAGATGGAGGGAAGGAAGTGGGTGACGTGTTGGAGGTGACCCTCATGACACTGGCCGATGGCCCAGAAGGCAGGTGAGAGGGAGGGCAGCATGAAGGATGGCACTAGGACGAAACCAAGGCTGCCAACTGACTGGACTGAGGCTTGCTTTGAAATCCCACATACAGTCACTAAGAACCACGAAGATCCCTGTAGGCCATCCGTACGAAGGCAGACTGTCTTTCATTTTTGCAGCTGAGCTCTCCAAAGAAATTAAAAATTTTCTTATTCCTTTGTAGCCTCAACAACTTTATTTTGTTGCATGGCCCTTTTCCTAAAGTTCCCCTATTCAACATTTATCTTCATTGCTTTGCTGAATAGACACACCAATAATTTTATTTTTAATATTACAAATGACCTCTGTGTACATTTTACCATTCATCTTCCTGAAAAGTGGTGACGTTTAACTATTCTGCACTGCAGCTCCCCATAAAATACGTCGTTTTCTCCTCTTGTTTGTTCAGTAAACAATGAGCAATTCCAGTTGTACCTTGGAGGATTAATACTAATCGCAAACAAATTACAGCTACAACCGAGACCACTGCAGGCACCAGGCTTTCAATTATGCAGCAGAGAAGTCTGCTTGGAACAGAGAACAAAGGCGAGGAGAGATCATTCAGACTGGAGCAATGAAGACCAGAGCACCTGATCGTGGGTCATGGCCTCCAATGAAGGGAGCTGGTGGATGTGACAGTTGGGGGTCGTCTTGCCTCCACTGGACCTGTGGAAGCCGTGGTGGAAGGACTGGCTGCTTGCTGAAGGGGCAAAATAGCCACCGGGTGCTGATGCAGATTTACCAATCATGACAGTGACAACTACCACCCATACCATGTATTAAGTGCTCATAATGTTTTAGGTCCTGTATTTGCGGTTTTATAGGCATTATTTTATTTAGATCTTATAGCAACTATACAAAGTAGTTGTTATTAACTCCTTTTATGGAGGAAAAAACTGGGATTCAAGAATTTGTAAAATCATTCCCTAGGTCATTGAACATTGGCAGAGCTAGGATTTGGAAGCCCATGTTCTTGATCAAAGTGACAGACCCACCGGAAAGAAAAAGGCCATTTTAGAAGCCCCAGGAATAGACAGGAGGGAGGACTGTGGACTGGAAGCCAGTAGAGGGCCAGGAAGAGAATGTGCACAACAGGCTGCGGACAGGCCCAGGCAAGCAGGCTGGCGCTCTCAGGGACCCATGGAGAGCGAGTCAGGCTGGGATTCTAGAGCAGGATTCTAGTCTCTTAAAGGGCTGGCAAGAATGTTTTAGAGGAATGATGTACAAGGTAGGTACAAAGACAAGGTCCGGGCACAGGGAAGCAATATGGGACCTGAACATCAGAGTTCATAGCTTATCCCCAGGGCCCAGGCAAAAATTCCATCTGTATCAGAGGTTGTTGGGGTCAAATGAGATAACTGGAAAAGCACTTTGCAAACCACTGAGTGTTGGCAAATAATCAAGATTTTATTTTTAATATTAACCATCTGACAGTCATGCACTATCTCATCAAACCCATAAGAGGCTCTCTCGCTTACCTCCTTATCTTTACTGAAATGCTACCTTCTCAGTGAGGCTTTCCCTGCTGGCTTTATCTAAAATCTCTCCTCTGCCCCCACCCCAAATCACAGACACTACGTATCCCACTTCCCTGCTGTAGTGTTTCTCTTCGCTACTTGTAATTGGGCAACTACACTTTCCTTGTTAGTCTGTTGCTGGTTTTCTCCCCCGTTGGCACTCAGTGGTGGAGAGGTCCATGTATGTTTTCACGTCGAATCCCCAGTGTCTAGAACAACACCTGGCATATAGGGGAATCTCAATCAAAGTTCGTTGAAAGAACAAGTGAATAATGCTCTTTAATGCATAATTTTGGGTAATGGATTCAGAAGCAGGATTTATGCTTTATTCATAATTACAATTGGTATTTCAGAGAAAAGGCATTTCATTGAAGAGAACTTCCATGTAGCCCCAACTCCTATGGCTACATGTGTACAAAACTGGGATTTATCCTTACATGTGTACAAAACTGGGATTTATCCATGTAAAAAGAGGCTCATTGTGGTGTCTACAGACCTCATCCAGTGCCACTAACTCCATTGAGGATGATGGCTGCACACTTGTACCTGCAAGGGAGCACTGACTGGGGGGATGATGAAGCTGCAGCCATCATGGGCTGCTGGGAACTGCCCCCCACACAGAGGAGAGAATGACGCCAATTCACAGAAAGTAGCGAGAGGCTGGGAGACAGAAGTGCTTCCCATTCCAGGCACAAAACCAAGAGGGAGGCTGGGACCAAGCCCCAGGCTAGCAGTGTGCCGTAGATGGGACATCCTTCCAGCAAGAGGAAGCAGGCTGTCGTTGGAGGAAACATGAAAGGCTTCAGTGTTATTCAATTTGATAGGCACAGTCTAGACAAAGAGTCTGGAAATGGGGTAGAGTCTCCTATGAAGAGATCAAGGTGACTTGCTTTGGCTAGGAGTCAAGAAGCTCCTTGCATTTTTTAGTTTTTAGGGCTTTTCTAAGACTACCATGTTAGGGTCTGACCTTTTCAGAACCACAAAATTTGGAGGAACCTAATGAAGAAAGAAAACTGGTTGATAGGCAGAAAAGAAATTTAAATAATAATAATAATGATAATAAATATTCAATGAGTCCCTACTATGTATCAGCCATTTTCTGTGTGTGTGTATTATCTTTCACTTGATTCCTTGAGTGAACATGACTGAAATATACAAGAGGATGACTGACTTAGGATGGCTGCTATAAAAAAGATGGAAAATAACAAGTGTTGGGCCGGCCCGGTGGCGCACTGGAGAGTGCGGTGCTTGGGAGCGCGGTGGCACTCCCGCCGAGGGTTCGGATCCTTAGGATGGCTGCTATAAAAAAGATGGAAAATAACAAGTGTTGGGCCGGCCCAGTGGCGCACTGGAGAGTGCGGTGCTTGGGAGCGCGGTGGCACTCCCGCCGAGGGTTCGGAT
>NW_007726350.1:49810-51282 GCF_000696425.1 Galeopterus variegatus | reverse complement strand
GGCACACAGGCCTCTATTTCCACTTTTATGAGTTATTTCCCAAACACCCGTAGGGTTCCTGCCAGGTCCTTTATGCTCGAGAGTGAAGTGCTACTGAACAGAGTCTACAATTCTATTTAGAGAAAATAGGTGAGAAAATAGACCAGACTTGGTGGGACAAGTCTATGAGGACACCTATAGGGACTGTTCCTGCCCACAGGCCTTGGGCTGACTTGCCAAGTTGCAGGGGCACAAACACATGTGACATCTCTCAGTTCAGGAGGGGTCCAGAGAGGAAAGTGGTTTTGCCGTGGAACCTCTGGTAATATAAGGATGATGCATTTTTAATGGACCTGATGTAAAGTTTTAAAATTACATGCTGGCCTGAATCTCCACTGGTGTTTTAAATTTACTGAGCATGTGCTAGAGGCTAAGAAAAGAAGACTGGCTTTAGAGACAGATGGACCAAATTTGAATCTTGGCCTCATCACCTCGGTCTTGTATAAAGTACTCAATTCCTTTGAGCTTCAGCATCTATCTTGCAAGGTTGTTTCAAGGTTTGGAAAAACTACGGATAAGCCTCAGTGCCCAGTACATGGTAGGTAGTCAATAAGTGGTAGATGATGAAGAAAACATGGTTCATGGTCTTGAGGCCATCCTATATTTTGGGCAGATATTTAGGCAAATAATAATGTGTTAAAATAAGTGTGTGTTGTGNTTAAGATCACAGGACGAGAGGAAATCAGAGTGGCCTACTGAGAAAAGCCTGTCACTGTGGCACTTGAGTAGTTCAGGCTCTTCTTCTCTTTCTACTTTTTTTTTTTTACTGACCGGTAACGGGATCGCAATCCTCGGTGTTGCGCCCGCACCACGCTCAGCCAGTGAGCGGGAACTGGTCTCCACATGGGATCCAAACCCTCGGCGGGAGCGCCGCCACGCTCCCAAGCGGTGCACTCTCCAGTGCGCCACCGGGCCGGCCCTCTTTCTACTTTTAAATCTCCCTTCTGTTTGGCTTCCAGTGGAATATGCTGTTGTGTGAGGCGGGGGTCACAGCTGGAGGCGGAGGAGGACTTGGACCTACCCTGACATCACTGTGCACTAGCTGAGTGGCCTTGGGCCAGGCATTTGCCTCTTGGCCTCAGTCTGCTTATCTGTGAAATGATTAAATTGGACCAGATGAGCTCTAAGGATCTTTCTCCCCCACTGCAGGTCAAGGTCTCAGCCAACAACAGGGAACAGTGGGGAAGAGTTCTTACATGTCAGAGGAAGGCATTGTGCGAAAGGGCTCTGCTAATGGTGGCAAATGTGGATGACAATCTGGGAAGCCTGTGGGGAGACTCCCAGCTTAGCTAGAATCCTCATCACCCCTGATCTTGCTTTTAAATATGGGATGCATCATGCAGAGGGCTGCTTGAGGCCCAGCAGGTCCCCCGGCACACAGGCCTCTATTTCCACTTTTATGAGTTATTTCCCAAACACCCGTAGGGTTCCTG
>NW_007726350.1:44353-48324 GCF_000696425.1 Galeopterus variegatus | reverse complement strand
TCCTATATTTTGGGCAGATATTTAGGCAAATAATAATGTGTTAAAATAAGTGTGTGTTGTGTCTGTCTTAAAAACTGCAAATTCTTTAAAAATCCTCTTGAGGATTATTGAGAGGTGTGATCTCTGTCTCCCCCACCTTTAGTCCAAGTGACTGCTTAGACTAGTAGCATATGGTGGAAGCCACCACTTGACTTTTGAAGCTATGCAACTTCCACCATGCATGGATACATTTGGCCTTGGAGCCCGAAGCACTTATGTAAGAAGTTTAATGACCTGAAGGCTGCCATGCTGGAGAGGTCAAGTGTAGGTCCTCTGTGACAGTCCTGCTAACCTCAGCCCTCCCACCACCTTTACCAAGACATGAAGTCACCCTGAACCCTGAACACCAGGGAATCTGCCAGCTGAACACCACTGCATGACCTCTGTCAATGCCACGTGGTACAAAAAAGTCATCTAGCCTGAATCCTGGTCCCACAAAATTGTGAGGTATGATAAAATGGTGGTTGTTTTAAGCAACTACGCTCTGGAATACTTATGACTTAGAAACAGATAACTGGAATGTGTGAATGATAGGCACCCAGAAAGGGATATCTAACGATGGGGCAAAGAAAGCTCTAGAAAAGAGGTGACATTTGAGTTATGCTCAAAGAATGGGCAGGGGTTCATTACACAAGGAGAAAGGACAAGAAGCTTCAGGGAAAGAGGATGGCGTGGTCAGGGGAGAGCGAGTTGTCTGTGTGACCACAGTACGAGCAGGAGTGGGGGCGGGGGCCAAGCTGGAAAAACAAGCAGGAACCAATTCACAAAAAGCCTTAAATAATGTACCAAAGAGTTCAGACTTTAGGCTTTATAATACGCATTATCTTATTTAGACTGAACAGCAATCATGTTAAGTAGATGTTGCTATCTCCCTTTTACAAGAAGGAAACGGGGGTCCAAGGAATCATAAAGTCATTCCCAAGGCCATAGAGTACTGTCAGAGCCAGGATTTTAACAGGCCTGTCTGACTCTGAAGCCCCATGATCTTAACAAATATGCTAGACTCACCAGGGTGCAAAAGGCCATTTTAGAAGCCCAGGAATAAACCAGAGGGAGAACCATGGACCACAAGCAAATAGGGAACAAAGAGCATCTAAAATACTCTCAGAGGGGACATGACCAGAGCAGGAGACAGACCTAGGACCATGTCTTAGAGTGGTTGGGGATGGGAGGGGGTGGGAAGGCTGGTGGTCAGAGAGCCATGGCAGGAGCCCAGGGAGCCTGGGTCAGGACAGGGCTGTGGGTGGAGAGGAGCTATTTCAAAGGTAGAGTTGTTAGGGTGGGACTAGTGATGACAGAGGAAGAGCACAAGATGACCTGAGGCTTAAGCAGCTGGGCAATGGGGGACCTTTATCTGTAAAGGCAGCCAAGAGGAGCAGGCTGCTACCAGCTGGGACTGTGCCCAGGGGCAGTGGGTTGGGCCACCCACACCCCTACCTCTTGCAGGGCCTCCCAGGCATGACAGGCATGTCAGGGAGGCTCAGGAGACAGGGCTGCATCGGGGAGCTTGGGGAGTGCTGGGAGGACTCTATGTGGCTCTGGGGAGCATGTCCAAGATATTCCTGAGCTGGGGGAGCATTCTAGGAAGGCAGGGCTCAGGGAGGGGATGGCACAGGGGGCCCTGCATACAGATGTGCTCACCGGCTGCAGAGGTAAGGTGTGGAGGGACAGCTTTGGTGACCCAGCAGGCTCTGTTCCCCGTTAACAAGGCCTCCCATCACAAATGGATTCCTCCACAGCCCCAGTGTTCTGCTGCTCCTCCCTGCTGTCTTCTACCAGCTCCCTGTCGAGACCGGGGTCCCCTTGAGGCTCTGGGAGCAGAAGAAAGGCCCCACAGGCCCGCCCTACCCTGCAGTCACTGCACTGGCTTAGATGCTGTGGGTTTCTTCTTGAAGACAAGACTGGCCTGCAGATGGAGGGACGCCTTCTCCCCTCCCCTTCTCTGCTCCAAGGGCCCACCCAGCTTCAGTGCAAAGCCTGCATCCCCACAGGAAAGAGGGCGGAGCTGCATTCCCAGGGCTGTGTCAATAAGATGAGCCTCTTCCCACACCACCAGTGACGCATGCCACGGCTTGTGGAATCAGCCTCCCTAGGGTGACTGTGTCATGGTGTCAGGGGAGAGGCAGGCAGTCATGTCACTGCTTTGGCCCTGCTCCCTCCTGTGACAAATGACGTCATCATGGAGATGACACACAGGGTTTCTACTGCGGGTCACAGCTTCCCCAGCCACAGCCACCCCTTCTTTCTCCCCTCAGGGCACAGTGAGTAAAGGGAGTGAAGGCTTTGGAGTCAGCAGATCAAGTTCAAGCCCAGCTCAGCCACTTAATAGTTATGTGACCTTGGATGTGTCCAAACACTGAGCCAGTTTCCTTTTCTGTAAAATGGGGAGAATATGTTTTTTGCAGGGTAACTGTATAGATCAAGTAGAGTTTAGGAGCTAGAGAGAGAAGGCTGGCCCATAACACTTTCCTCTGCAGTCCTTCCACCTGGGACTCATCTTACCATGAGGCGAATGGGTGGGCAGCTGTGTTCTGAGCTCAGGCTGGCAGCCACCGGCCTGCCTTGTCACTAGAGCTCTTCTGGGCAGACAAGCGCCTCCCCCTCCTGCCCTTGGCACACACCTGCCTCTCATTGGATGATCGTGGGCCTTGGCCTCAGAGGGGGCTGCCTCTGTGCTGGTTTCCTCTTGTGGCTCTCTGCTAAAGTGCTTGGCATGCCAAAGGGATGCGGGCAGGTGCCAGGTGTATGGGGTGGGATGCTGGCTCAGACCTCAGGGGTTCGAGCAGGTCTGCAGTGATCCCTGAACGAGGAACAGCACAGAGCCATTTCTGGACCTTGCTTGAGCACTGCCAACCTGCTGGCAGAAGCAGCCTCCTTGCCTGTTGGGGACTCCAGGCCAAGGACTGGCACCACCAATGTCAATGACTAGGAGTCATCCAAGTCATTAATAAGGCTAAATATGCCATCCTGGAATGTCTTATGTCAAAAGTACACTCTGGAAAGCAAAGCCCCTTGGGAGGATGCTTCAGCATAGAACATCTCTGGCCTACGCAGCCTATTTCTGCAGTGTTGAACCTCTGAGGCCTCTTGCCAATGGTGGCTGGGAGTGGGTGGGAATGGGAAGGGGTAGGCTTGGTAGATGGTGAGCTAGTTCAGCACATTTGAATTTTACCGAGACTCTGGGGCTGGAGACCTCTGTGAGCATCACTCTGAGCTAAGTCTCAGAAAGGACATGGAAGTGAGGACCACTCGTTGGAACAGCCAAGGAGAGTCAGGGGCATACATGCCACTGTGTCTGTCACCACTTTGAGTAGTTTTACCTCTGATCTTTTCATACTAGATGGCTAAGCTACCTCTCTTCAAAGAGAACAAGCTCAA
The DNA here is from genome assembly GCF_000696425.1 of Galeopterus variegatus. Taxonomy (NCBI): domain Eukaryota; kingdom Metazoa; phylum Chordata; class Mammalia; order Dermoptera; family Cynocephalidae; genus Galeopterus; species Galeopterus variegatus. The sequence continues at coordinate 44,907 of NW_007726350.1, read as the reverse complement.
GTCTTTAAAGAAAACACACAAAAACAACTATTTCTTTGTGTTCAAAAAAAGGATTTGAGTTGACCCGCAATTACATATAAAATAAACATATGAATAAATAAATCTGGGTGATGTAAGGGTAATATTTTAGGACAAACATGCCATAAGATTTCTACACGAAAACTAATATTTGGCTAAAGTACATTTCTGGGCTTCTTAGCAGCCAAAGCAAAAAGGGAAACAGGATCAATTACAAGGCTCAAAGTGTTCATAGGAAAATAAATGTTTTTCCTGACATTGAGCTCCAAGAGAAATTGTTTTGTGGGTCCTCTTAAGTGCTATACTTAGGGCTGCATCAAATAGGAAACATTTTAAAATGATAGTTGTAGCAAGGATGTAATAAATTATGAACTTTTACATACTGCTGATGAGAATGTGAACTGATAGAACTTTTCTAGAAAAGTTTGGCAATATGTTTTAAGAAACTTAGAAATTTTGTTTGGACTCTTAGACCCCAAAGTTCCATGTCTAGGAAACTTGTTTGAGAAAATAAAGATTTATACAGGTAATTTATA
>NW_007726350.1:40762-44272 GCF_000696425.1 Galeopterus variegatus | reverse complement strand
GAATGTGAACTGATAGAACTTTTCTAGAAAAGTTTGGCAATATGTTTTAAGAAACTTAGAAATTTTGTTTGGACTCTTAGACCCCAAAGTTCCATGTCTAGGAAACTTGTTTGAGAAAATAAAGATTTATACAGGTAATTTATACAAAAATACTCATAGCAGATATAATATCATGAAAGAGAAAACAGAGAAACAGGACGTCCAATGACAGGGAAACGTTGATAAGAGCCAGCATGCCTGTATCACATAGAAATGTTTTTGAGGAGCTTTTACCAATATGAGGAAATTCTCATGGTAAATTAAGTGAAAACAAACAAACAGAACAATGTACCGGTACCCAAGACTGTTGAAACAGCAAAACCTATTTATATACACAGAAATAAAGACTAGAAGGAATGTATCAAATTGTTAACCAAAGTTCACCTGTGAGCTAGAGGATTATGCATGCTTTGAGTCTTTTTTATTATATATTTTTGAAATTGTGTGATATGTAATGGGCACATATAACTTTCATAATCAGAAAAAAGGAAGTAGAGTTACTCTAAAAGAAGCGTGAATGAGTCAATCCTTCTCTTTCCCTTATTAGACGAATGTTTAATTCTAAGGACACCCGCTCACCCCTGTGCTTCTGTGCAAGTGCAGCTGCACATTCCATGCATTCTCTGTCTTTGTGGGAGAGACGAGGCATGGATCTTTCTAGTCGGCCTTCTTTTCTGCCACTTCACCCCTGTGTTTCTGTTTACGAAACTCTTCCAAGCACTTTCACGTCCACTATCAGTGGTTTCTCACAATCAGTCCAGGAGGCAGGCAGAGCAAGGGCTGTGTTCATTTGTAGAGGGGGGAAATCTGTGGGAGGGTATCATTTGAGTGGAATCTCTTTTATTTTCAGGAATCCATACCTCATTCACGCCCATGACCTGCTCCCAAGAGTGTCCTGCAGAATCAGGGCTGGCACAAGCAAGGACAGCCATGGGGATGGGGAGATGGACCTCCTCCTTGCTGGACCACAAGCCATCGGCACCTCTCCGGGCCGTGGAATCCCATAGTGCTGGGGCAGGTCTCTGAATCATGGTGTCAACCCATACTTGTGACAGAAGCACAAATTGCTACTTCCCAGCACAGTGAATCTCAACATCTGATTTCCACTGACAGCTAAATTAGCAAATTGACTAAACACTGATATGTTTTATGTCCTGTCTTATGCCAGATTTAGTGTGTTCCAGGCACAACACAATGCAGGGGAGTTTGGATTTACTGGCTCAGGGGTAAACTGCAAACTTTTCACTGCGTCCATTTCACAGGCTGAACTAGGAAACAATTCCTGCGTCCATCTGTCAGGGTCTCTGAACTGAGAGGGGATGATTGAAGCGGAGGCAGCTGACCTGGCCAGGCAGAACCCAAGAGGTGGCCATTCACCCTGCAGCACGCTTCCTGTGCCTTCGTTATGATTAGTAGGGCAATTTCACTCTTAATTTCTTGCCCTGATGGTCAGACTTGGTCTCCATCTGCTTCCCTGACCTGACTCCTCTTCCCTGAAGAGAAGCGAGCTGAATAATAAAGATCTTCATTTGCAAAACACTCTCCATTTTCTGAAGTTCAACAATACAAATGATTTTATTTACTCCTGACAACACCCTAGGACATGGCATTGCCACCCCCATTTTATAGATGAGGAAACTGGGTCAAGGTCAGAAAGGTGGGAAAGGGTAGAGAGGGACTAGAACTGTGGTCTCCTGGCTGCCAGTTCAGTGCTCCTTCTAGAACATTCTGAGGGTGGGGTCTCTGACCCTGCTTGAGGAGAGGGACCCTGACCATTCCTCTGAAGCCCTGGTACCCTCCTTCTGTTTAGAGTCTGGTTTTACAGGTGGGCTACTGTGCTGGTGGGGGAGGCACTGACCAGGCAGTGTGACTCCTAGCCAGCTGGCTGGTGTCCACACTCTCCCCTTCCTTTTAATATTAAAAAAAGTTTTTTTTAGCTGTGGTAAAAGTCTAGATACACCNTGCTTGAGGAGAGGGACCCTGACCATTCCTCTGAAGCCCTGGTACCCTCCTTCTGTTTAGAGTCTGGTTTTACAGGTGGGCTACTGTGCTGGTGGGGGAGGCACTGACCAGGCAGTGTGACTCCTAGCCAGCTGGCTGGTGTCCACACTGTCCCCTTCCTTTTAATATTAAAAAAAGTTTTTTTTAGCTGTGGTAAAAGTCTAGATACACCATATAGGTAGAATTATTGCAGTATTTGTCTTTTTGTGTCTGGCTTATTTCCTTAACATAATGTTTTCAAGGCCTTACCCTCTGCCTTCTGATGTACGGAGAGGCCCCGATGGATGATGAAGATGGGGGGATGGCAGTGGATGCTCCACCCCGGCCAATGCCTTCCCCCGCCACACACCCACGCACCATTCCCTGCCTGAAAACACATTTCTCATTATACCTCTCATCAGAGACACCGAGAGAGGCCAGGGAGTCTCTGTAGCTCAGGGAGTCCTGGAGACCCCACTGGAAGGCCTCATCCCTGGAATGAGGCCCCTGGACTGAAGGAGCCCACGAGCACACAGAGGCTCAATCTGGACAAATTTGTGCTGTAGCACAGTTTCCCTGAGCCCCATTCCAGAGCATGGGTCATCGTGAGGTCCCTGACCCATCGACCCGCTCAACTGCAGATCTCTGACTACCTTCCTCCCCACACCCCTCCAAGGCTCTGTCCCAGGCAGATCTCTGACTACCTAACCCCCCCACCCAGTCTCTGCCCCAGCCACTCCTATTACCTTGTGGCAGTTCTTACCTGTCCCGGGCCAGCCTCAAGCTCCCATCTGGATTTGATTCCCGCTCACCCTGACCTGCACCCTGAGTCAGCTCCACCTCCTTCCAAGTACTGACCTTGGCAAACCCTGACCCTCCTGGGACTATCACCTGCCACCCACAAGGTCACAGCTTGGTGCCAACAATGCCCCTTCACCCAGGCTTGCTGATGTCACTCTGGTAAACTCAGGGCAGATCCCGCCCAGTTCAAAAGAACTATAGAGCACACCCCACATGCCACATGGGACTGCAGAGATAAATGAGATATAGCACAGTCTTTGCCCCTGGGGTTCTCAGATCAGGTATGCCCCTATGCTGGGGGATGCCAGGCTAAATGGAAAGTGTGCCTGCTTGCTTCTGATCACGTCAGTTATTAACTGACCCAGAGCTACCTGTCAAGAGCAGATTCCCCTGCTTAGCAATGAGAGGTAGGGGCATTTCCGTGAGCAGTTGGGAGAAAAACAGAGCAGGACCACTAAAGATGATCATTTGGGTTGGATGGGGCTTGATGCATTGAGCTGCTAGGGTCAAAACTCCAAACTCTATGACCTCAAGCAAAGAATTGGGGAATTCTGTCTCCTTTTACTTCTTTTTAATTATGAAAGAACTGGAGGTATGGTCCCATCCACTCCTAAGGTGCAGAGACTACGTGGGCAGTGAAGTGGAAGCATGGGGAGTAACAGGTGGGGACTTTAACCTTCACTGCCTTTC
>NW_007726350.1:30692-40631 GCF_000696425.1 Galeopterus variegatus | reverse complement strand
CGTGAGCAGTTGGGAGAAAAACAGAGCAGGACCACTAAAGATGATCATTTGGGTTGGATGGGGCTTGATGCATTGAGCTGCTAGGGTCAAAACTCCAAACTCTATGACCTCAAGCAAAGAATTGGGGAATTCTGTCTCCTTTTACTTCTTTTTAATTATGAAAGAACTGGAGGTATGGTCCCATCCACTCCTAAGGTGCAGAGACTACGTGGGCAGTGAAGTGGAAGCATGGGGAGTAACAGGTGGGGACTTTAACCTTCACTGCCTTTCAGGCTCCAACCTAGGAATAACTGTTCAGTCAATGAGCTGCCGCAGAGCTGATCCTCTCTATCTGCAGAAAGTACCTTGTGTGAGCCACAAGTAACCTTTGCACCTATAACTGGGGTTTACTCTAAGAAAGTGGTACTCAAACTTTAGCATGCATCAAAGTCATGCTTATTAAATCCCCCAGAATTTCTGATTCAGTACGTCCAGGACATAACCTGATAATTTGCATTTCTAATTATGTAAATACTGATGGTGCTGATCCTGGGATTGCATCTTGGGAATCTCTGCTGTAAAGGTTTTGCTGCAAGAGATGACTGTAGGGGTTTGCTATGTCTCCTTGAAGCCTTTCCTGTGAACTTGTGGTGGCTGAGGAACTTGTCTCCAAGGACAAAGGGAAATTTTGGGGTGTGGACTTGCTCCCTTCTCTCAGTGGCCACACATTCTTTGCCAGGGTAGGCAGGGCTGAAAGCGTGAGTTACAGAATTCACCCCAGTGAGTCTCTCCATCTCTCTGAGGTTGACTTGGCACACTCTGCCCGGCCAGATGGTCCCCCAGGGTGGTCCATCTGGGCCTGCTTATGAGAATGAATGAATGGTGTCTGTAAAGTGCTGGTAGCTCTCTGGAGAGGGCATCTGAGAACAATTACTGTAATAATAAATGCTTTCTGTTCATATGGAGTGCTGTGCATCCTCGGGGCATCCATGGGCCTCAGCTCATCGGGGCTCTACAACAACCTGGACAACCAGGTTGGTAAGAAGCGATGTATCTGTAGTGTCATCTATGTTTTACAAGCCAAAGCTCAGAGATACCAATGCACAAAATCAGTTGCGCCATTTCAGTTACCTAGGGAGAGGCAGGACCTGGGCAAGACACTGGTTCTTAATAGGAAGCAACAAGCACTAACAGCTCCTATGGCAAATGTTTATGGAGCACTGTGACACATACTATGAAATTTAATCTTTGTAATAGTTCTGTGAGCTAGATATGAAGTCTCTAAGAGGTTTGGTTCTTGTCCCGATCACATAGAAAGAACGAGGCAGAACTGAAGGCAGCCCACGTTCTGCTGTTTACTCCCACCGTAAGGTCAGATCCCTGATCCAATGCTCTGTTCTGTTAACAGAGTGCACTGGGGACTCTCCATGAAAGTCACCCACATCCATCCACACCCTGAGGGGGTTCTGAAGACAGGCTTGTGGCTCCACCACATTCTTGCTCTGTCAGCTTGGGCCCTGGTTTATCTCCCTAAGACTCAGTTTCTCATATGTGTAGTGGGATAATAAGAGCATCTTCCTCTTTGGGGCTTCATGAAGAGCAAATGAGTCCGTGTCCACCTGTAGAGATCTTGGTGGTGTCCGACACTGAGTAAGGCTCGATGAATGGGGGCTGCGATATTGTCACTCCCCTGCTGGAATGGGTTGCAGGGCTGCCCCCTCCATGGTTGTGGCAAAGACAGTGGAGTCAGTCTCCTCCGATGGGGTTTGCTGGTTTCTGATCAGCGGGAAGCAGCGGTTCCCTGGTCTGTGGTGTTGCCTGCCCCTTCGTGCCGAGCCCACTCTGAGGGGTGTGCTTGACAATAGGCCTCAGCCTGGGTTTTGGCCTCTGTTTGTTTGTGGTCTCTTCCGGGGAAAGTCATTTCAAACTGCTTGTTAGTGATTGCTGCCTTGTAGGCTGAGATTCATGGGGCAACACTGGCTTAACAGTCCATTACGCATCACAGTAGGGAAATCAGAGTGCATTATGCTAAGGCAATTGGTGTGGTGTCTGCTGGGGTAGGGGGCAGTGGCTGAAGAGAGAGGTTTATCTAGACACAAAACAACTCCACATCCGGAAAGTAGGGTTCCTCTGCACCTGGGCTATTTTAAACACTCAGTGCAAAAATCAGGGGCAGCCTGTGCCCTGGCTGGTGGCCTCTCCTTTCATTATTTTCAGCTCTTGAGGAGCACCTTGCGGGTGGCATGAAGGATGTGCGGAGAGTGGTCTGGTGACTGCTCACTGGGAGAGGCCATGTGAGCAGGGAGGGGGATGGAAATGTGGTTTACATGTTCAACCCTGTGGATGCACCACGCTCAAGCAAAAGCAGCCTTGGGTATACAGTTCAACCTCTGGGAAGGCTCCGAGCTGGACACATTGAACCAGTGATTGCAGGGTCCCTGTCATTCTGGCTACAGAGAGGGCTGCTCGTGATGGACCTGACTGGGAAGTTCAGCCTGAGCAAGTGAGGCATCACTGAGAGAGGAGCATTACCCACTGGGGAGGAGGGAGGCAGCCCAGGGCCCTGGAAGGTGGCTGATAATCAGTAAGACCATCTCCAGTGGGCAAGGCTGATGAACTGTTGATCTTAGGGCAAAGGCTTGGGCAACTGGCTTAGTCTTTCCAAGTCTTACTTTTAATATCTGTATCATTGGCACAAATAATCCCCATCCTGTCTATCCTTCAGGGTTGCTGGGATCAGAGCTATCCTGTTACATAACTCCAAGGCATTCTGAATGAGGCTATCAGACCTGGTTGAAGAGAGAAGACAGAAGCCATAAAGAAAATCTCCCGCAAGCTTGAAGGAGCCAGTCAGGAGTAAGTGACTATGTTATTTTACTCTGCGTGCTAGGTGAGAATAGACTCAGGCCAGCAAGCATTCATTGTGGCCAGAAAGTGGTTAGCCATCCATTGGTGATCCCTATGGACCATTGGTTCTGGAGAGGGGACTGGCAGATGTGGAGATCCTGGGAAGTAGATCTTCCCCTGAGCTGAATGCTCAAGTCAGCTTGTCCCACAGGGATGGCTGCCACTGGCTGTGGCCTTGATGAGTTTCTGTTGGCTACAAGGAGCCTTCCAGCCTTCTCCATGGTGCTGTGCTTCTGAACTGGCACCTCATGAGTACCCACTCTAGAGTAAACTCGGCAGTGGAGGAGTACAAAGAAATAGACACCACCCTTTATCCAGCACCTGCTCAGCACCAGTCACTGTGCAAGTCACATTGGAGACACTGTATGCCATTTGATCCTTCCACCAACCCTGTGGTAGGGATCATCATCTTTGTTGAACAGATGAAGAAATCCAGACCTGGAGAGGTTAAGTGACTTGTTCAGGGTTGAAGAGCCAAATTGGAACTATGGCTTGTTTGCCCTTGAGTCTAAGCCACTTCTGCTACATTGGTATCTCTCAAACTGTGCTCTGCAAAAATACTGGTTCTGGGAACTGTTTTTGGTGCTTCGTGAAAAGGTGATTTCATGGCGGTAAGTACAGGAAGGCTACATATTCTATTTTCCTCTTGGAGATTCACACGGTACATTTAGTAAATTAAAGGCTCTGAGAAGTCCTGCACTGGAGAGATTTGGGCAACATTAAAAAACTCTACATTCATTACACATATTTAAACATGGAGCACTTTTTCACCCCAACAGTGTTGGGAAATACTCAGTTAAATTATGGCCTTTATTTTGAATTAACATGTAGAATTATTAAAAATAGATAAAAAAAATCCTTTTGTTCTTTTGGGATCTTATATTTCTAAGAGGGTTAAGATGTGAAAACTGAGGGGAGATGTATGGAGGCTTAGAGGGAGGACTGACTCATCTCACTGAAGGCTTTACAAAGGAAGCAGCACTTGCACTGGGCTGTGATGAGCCACTAGGCATCAGCTGGTAATGACAGAGGGGAAGGTGTTCCATGCGAAAGCCTGCACTGGACGCGTCAATCCTCCTCCCTTCACTGCCCAGAGTCCCTGTATCCTGGAGGGCCACCTCTCCACCAGATAATGCCCACTCCAGCCACACTGATTGAGCCAGGAACAACCAATTCCTAGGCTGGCCACAACCTATGACCTGTGTGGTCCAGCTCAAAGGGATAAACTAGAGCAATCGGGTTCTCAACTTGAGAAATATGTTCAAACACATGGAAAGACTTGGTGATTTATGGTGACCACTGCAGCTGAGAAGTCTTGAAGTGGAGTCAGGCTGCAGAGGCCAAGGTGGGCTAGGTGCTCTCTGGTTAACTTGGTGGGAGGCCCGGGTGTGGGAAGCAGGCACATTCTCCTAAGCAGAGGACTGTAGCTGGAAGAAGAGCCAAAGAGAGGAGTGGCACTCAGTTGGGGCTGAGCCACAGGAAGAGCAGAATGTTGGCGTTAAGATTCAAGAACTTTCCTGCTGGGGCTCCTGCAGCTCCAGGCATTCAGGACCTACTCAGCCCTGGCCACAGTGAAGCCAGCTCTATCATCACCCCAACCTTGGCAGCCCTTGACTCTTTTTCCAGCTGCCCTTAGTGTGAGGAGCAGGAAATAATGACCCTCTCAGAGCAGGAGGGGCAGTGTCCTGGGGAGGCTGCTGGCTGGGAGGCAGCCATCTGGGTTCTGGGTCCAGTTGTGCTAACAACTGGCCACAACACACCCTGTCTGTGATGTGCCTTCGCCTTCACTGCAAAACTGGAGACAGTAAAGATGGTGGGAGGAGCAAGGAGTGTGTCACAGTGGCACAGATTTGTTACTGTTATTAGTTGTGGAAATGGAGGTAAGGAGGAAAGACAGAAGAAGCCTTTAAAAGCTGCAGGGGGACCAGCAATGCTTGGGGAAGCCAAGTGGGTCAGTTTCCAGCTGACGAGGACCATGAGGTCAGGAAGGAAGTGCCCCATGGGGGCCACTGCTTGAGGCCCTCCCCAGTCTTGCTCTCCAGCATCACCCTGCAAATATCACATGCCTGCCCAGTGGCTGTGGTGAATATGCTAAAGCAAAGGCAGAGGACAGAATCTCAGAGCTTAGGGGATCTTTAGTGACTCAACATCCAATTCTCTTACTTTGCAGATGGAGAAACTGAGGCCCAGAGGGGCTCTGTGACATTGTGATGCTGACTAATCAGTGGTCAGCAAGTCAGGCCCTTCCAGATTCATCTATAGAGTAGTGGCCCCAAGAAACCTAGACTGTGATGGGAGAGAGGACAGAGAGGCCAGAGGGTGGAGGCTGTGGGGTGGTGGGGAATAGGAGAGCCTGTGGGAAGGGTGCAGAGTCCAGCAAGGGTCAGGGGGATAGGAGTCAAGGCCAGGGACCGCTTATTTATCCTCCCAGTTGGCTTGGGATCACCCTGGCTGCCCCTTCTCATTCTGAGGGTGTCGATGTGTATGCCCTATCTCAGAGTCTGTTGATGCTAAATGGGAGTGAGTAAACCTGACCGTTTCTTAATGTTGCAGATGAGGAATCTGAGGCCCAGAGAGGAAAGGGACCAGTCTACAGTGCCCTGATGCTGGTGGCTGACTTGGCCACCATTCCTCTGTCCCCACCTCCTTCACCAGGCCCTGTCCATGCTGGGAAGAACTACGGAGCTGGCTCTGTGCTGCTCCAAGGGAAGATAATGAGCTTGATGCATCGTTCCTTCCTATCAATCAACAATCAATTTTTCACTTTCTGTGTATTTATTTACATTTGCAATTACCCCAGTTTTCAGGGAAGAAACAAAAACGACCTGAGAAAACAGAAGACTCACTCTGGAATTTCCCAACCTGAGAGCACAGGGCTTCCACTGCTTTGCCACGTGTGGGTCTGGCACTGTGCACAGCAAGCCTCCATCTCCAGAGGGCAGGGGATTTACAAGGTGGCGTGGGAGCTCACGCCTGCTCCCGTCTGTACACCAGGGAGAGGTGTTTTGTCCGTTACACACTTGCGTTGAGCTGTAAATGACCCCAGGGGATTTACAAGGTGGCGTGGGAGCTCATGCCTGCTCCTGTCTGTACACCAGGGAGAGGTGTTTTGTCCGTTACACACTTGCGTTGAGCTGTAAATGACCCGAAGGCGGTGGGTTGAGGTTTCAATATTTGCTGGTGGAGGAGGTCATGGCAAAGCAAGGCTCTAAAGAAAAAGTATTTATTGAAGGCTTCCAGTAGGCTGAACCAGATGCAATTGCTGACGTTGGACTATAAAAACAGCAATTTCATGTGATTCAACCTAATGCTTTCAGACTGTGCTGAGTTCTTCATAGACACTCCACGAGGAAAACCTTTGTTTTCCTGATTAGTATATGGAGACTCAAAGATAGGGAGAGAAATGGACAAATGCTGACACCTTTAACAAAGGACAGCCATTTTGGTTCCTATGTCCAGGACAGCCTTAACTCTGAGACCGAGGTGTCTCTTTCCCTTGGCAGCTCAAATGCCCCTGACCATCCCTCACTACCTTTGTACCTTTTACCTTCAGCGTGGTCTCCTGTGAAGGCCACAAGGTCTTTCTGAATGTTACTGCTGAGTGTGTAAGGGGTCATGAAAAGACTAAAGACGTGTCCAAGGAAGGCAGGATGCTCCGGAGAGGCCGACTGGGGCCTGCTTCCTCTCATGGCTCTAAAGGAGTCTGCCCCATATTAAGTGGCCTGTTGTCCATGTGCGACCCCTTCCTGGCTGTGATGGAAGGCGGCCTGCAGCCCTTTCACAGACAGACCAACGACCCACGACTCTTGCTCAGGTTCTAAAGGAGTCTGCCCCATATTAAGTGGCCTGTTGTCCATGTGCGACCCCTTCCTGGCTATGATGGAAGGCGGCCTGCAGCCCTTTCACAGACAGACCAACGACCCACGACTCTTGCTCAGGAGCCTAGTCTGGGCCAATCAGGCTCCTTTTTTCAGCATTTGAAACTGAGTTGCTGGTTGGCTGTAAGGGTGGGCTGAAAGGTCCTGGGGTGGATTTGGTGGCCACATCGGCCCTTCTGGGCCATGTTCCAGCTGAGGTTAAGAGGACACTTGGAGCAGACAGGAAAGCAGAGAGGCACCCAATGGAAGCCGAAACTCTGCGTGGGAGACTGGGCTTCCTCTTCACCTTACTCCTCATTATCCCAATTTTAGAGACAGAAGCTAACACACCTAGAGGCTTTAATAATACCTAACACAGAACAGCAGAGGTGAGATACTGTCACCTCCCTCGAGAAGTAAGGTCAAGAGCCACTTTCTTGGCACCTGTAGCTTTCTGATTCCCAGACCGTGAATACCTTACAATGTGCTCACTTTTCTTAGGGGTGACAGGAGTGGGAGTTTGATACTTGCCCTAGCAACTGACAGGTTTCGGAGGCCTTTTGTCAATTCATGGGTATTCAGCCACTTCTCAAATGAGTAGGCTTAACCTCTTCCATCTGTATGGAAATTTTATAGATATGATTTCTCTTGATCCTACCTACACTCTTCTTTGCAGGGTGGGCATCATGATTTCAATATTTTCAGAAGGAAAAACAAAGTCACACAGCACTGGGCCCAAAACCCAGGTCACTGGATTCTCAGTCCAGTGCCATTTCTATATAATCTCTCTACTTCTCAGGTCACCTTCAACTAGGGTACTCTTGAGTTTCTAAGTCCAAGACTGTCAGCCCATTCTGGCCTGTGCTCCCCTCAAACACACACACACACACACACATGCATGCACACACACACACACACACACACACACCACTTGTCCTTGAAGGTCTCTGCAATGCAGGTCCTTATGCCATCATCCTGTCCCTCAGCGGAGGCACAGTGCCCAATGGGCCCTAGCAGTAATTGAATGGCTGTTCTTGAAGAGAAAGCCTTTTAGCTACAGGAAGTGGTTCTGCTGATTCAATCTCATCTAATTAAGAGTCACTGGACTGTCAGACACACAGTCTTTTGGATCAGGCATTAAAACCTAAGACCCTGAACTTCCCAAACTCTTTCCTTATTGCTCCACACTCTGTCCATTCCCTTATGTTTGCCCAACATTGGGGGGAGCTTAACTCCAATGTCTGGGACACCCCACATTAATATGTACAAAGCCAGAGCTGGGAGGGACCTCCACAATTCCCTGGCTTCCACACTAGGCTCCTCAGAGTTCTAGGGCCAGTAATGTACTGGAACCAATTGTGTGCATTTCTTTCCAATTCCACATTCAGTGACCTCACAGTGGTATCTTGTAATCAGCCATCATGGGAGTTTTGCACAAAAGAAATTGACAAATGTTAAAATCAAGACTCCCTTCCTCCTGTCCTCCTGGAGAGCCACTTGTTAGACATCTGCCAGCACACCACTGCCCAGGGCCCCTGGAGGTGCCACAGGAACTTGCATGGGAGTGTGGCTGGAGGCTGACAGGACAGGACTGCAGGCCTCCATGTCCTAATGCAACCTTGGCAGCCCTGCTTTTGTCTGTTGCATAAAGTAAGAAGAGCTGACATTTACTGAGCACTAAACTTATGCCAGGTTCTGCACTGAGGATTAATGAGTAATAACTCATTTTATCTCCTTACAACACTAAGAGTAGGTAGTATTAATAATTGTCTTTTTGCAGATGAAAAATAAGGCTCAGAGAGGTTAAGTAACTCACCCCAGATCACACAGCTAGTGAAGGCGGTGTCAGGAGTTGAATTCAGGCAGTCTGACTCTTAATTCACACCCTTAATCTCTATGCTATACAGTTTCTCCATGTCACATTTAATTTGAAAAAGAAAAAAAATCTCAGGCAAAAAAATGTTGGAAAATAAAGTAACATTTTCACTAAAATATTAATCAAGGGACCTGAGTTCCCGTCTACCCTCTTGCACTTTGCTGCCTCTGGTTCTGAAATTTAGTAGAAGCTGCTTACTCAGAGTTGGCTCAGTCAATAAGTATACTTCAGAAACCCCAAGGGTTGATCTTCCCTGCTGGCCCCCGGGCGCAGCTGACTTTTTAATCACACCTGTTTTGGTTGAACGGCTGCACTGGAAGGCACGTTAAGGCCTTGCTTAAGACCACCCCACTTCTCTATATGCAGGCCCTGAAAGGCGCATGGGCACTGAGACAGGATTTTCTGGAAGCATTGATCTGCTCTTAGAAAATTGTAAGACGGAAGTGGGGCAGAGCCTCCTGGGAGCGCCCACAGGCCAGACAGCTTAGAGTTCCTGCTGTCGGCAGACAAGGAGCTCAGGAATACTGGCAAGACGGTGTGAACCTGCTGATAGGACGTGGAGGTCAAGATGGCGGAAGAGGAGAGCTGCCTGCTGCTTTTCCGCCACGAGTAGAAGCAGCCTGAGGCCTGCGCCAGATCCAGCTGTAGCAGAATTGGCGCAAAGAAGCGAATCAACCCGTGGCCGAGACAGGGAGATGTCCAACGGGAGAGGCAGAAGCTCCGTGGAGACCACATGCCCAGCGGGGCCGCCACTGCGTGATCCAACAGGTAGGCTTCACCGCGGCCATCCGGCTTCATTCCCAGCCCAGCCCAGTGCACACAGAGTGGGGAGACGTCTGACAGGGGAGGTGGGAACTCCACAGGGTCCACGCTGCTGCCACGGGCAATCCAGCAACCTGGCCCAATGTATACGGAGCACAGAGTCATCCAGCAAGGGAGATAGAAGCTCAGTAGAGTCCACACACCCTGTGGGGGGGCTGCTGCCATGCGATCCAGCAGCAGGTAGGCTTCATCACCACTGCCCGGCTCCAACCCAAGCTCGGCCTAGCGCACACAGAGCAGGGAGACATCCTGCAGGGGAAGGGGAAGCTCTGCAGAGACCGCAAACTCTGTGGTGCCTCGGCGCATCCCAGCAGCCCGGGCCAGAGCACATGGAACAGGGAGTCACTGAGGTAGCCATACCAAATTGGCAACCACAGCAACATCTTAGTCAGTCATTAGTGTCAAACCTGTGGACTGTGAAACGCCCTGCCACAATGAATAAACATCAAAGAAAAGATACAAGAAATACGAAAAATCAAGAAAGTACACCACCAAAAG